>NW_020861222.1:301326-324100 GCF_000972845.2 Larimichthys crocea
TTATCCTGGATCGGAATAAAAGAGGTTGCAGATGGGAATTCTTGTAAAATCCACATTAAAGGCTTGGGACATGATTAGGAAATGGGAAAAAGAACTGATGTTTATCCCCATTACTCCTATACGGAAAAATACGGATTTTCTCCCAGGTATGACAGATAATGGGTTTGCTCTATGGGAAAGAGCGGGTATCATGACCCTGAAAGACTTATTTGAAGGGGACAGGATGATGTCTTTGACCAATTAAGACTGAAATATATGCTATCACACACACATTTTTTAGGTTCTTATGGTGTTGCAAACCACCCCGAATTGCTGCAGACCTGAAATACAAACAGAGAGATATCTGAAATGAGAGATAAAGACAGATTCCAGTTTCGCCTTGCAAAGGGGAACACAGCTCTGAATCCTAACAGACCCCGCGGTCTGTTCACCTTCTCGCCCTGCTGAGTTCTGGGGTCCCACAGCTTCTGGCTAGTTTTATTTAACACACACACAACAGATACAAGGCATATGTCATAGGGCGTTCACTGTACATCTTCCATTCTTTCATGGTCATTTCTCTTAAAACACTGTTATTGAAGGTTTGCTCCATAGATGTACTCTTCCTGAGAACAGTTTGCAGCTGCACGTGAGAGTACTAGTAGGACATCATAAACTTTGACACAACTGTCTAGTAGATGTTCTATTTCTGCTCAGTTCTAAACAAACTCAGGTGGAGTCTCCGTCGTCTCTCTCTCTTGTGTGAAGGCCTTGAACCTGCAACTCTGCAAAACACTTAACTAGGATACACAACACAACGCAATAACTCTGTGTGACCTTAACACTTACACAGATACATTTACACACACTAATCAACATATTATACATTTCCACAATTCCCCTTTGATCTTTACTAAAAGACACCTGTTTTGTTTTGTTGTTGTGGGAAAAATCATTCCCCCTTTTGATCTCTCCAACGAGATCAATTTACATGTTTTCCTGGATCTGGCATTTTACTGTGGTGACCCCTTTTGCATGGAGCTATAGTTGGGTGGGGAGCTCACAGTAAATCCAGGGATGATAGAACACAATTACAATAGAGATAACAATCAAACCACTACTAATGGGGAGGAAATGTGGGTATGCATTTACATATTCAGACCAAACACTTTTGTTTTACGGTTAATAAAAATGAAGTTGAGTAAATAATATGCAAGCAAAACTTTTGGTTGATAAGACCTTTTCTATCTTGTGTCCTAGGCGGTACCACCCCTAGGAGAGTTTGCAACCTTATTTATGGCTATATCAACACAACTCTTTAGCAATATGCGACGATGATTAATAACACATAGGTGAGTAAATGATAAAATAAAAATAAAAGTTATAGTTGGATGAATAATAAAACTGAACACGATGCCTCTTGAAGATCTTCTTTCTTCAGACCCAGGGGTAGACTGCCCTGGAGCCTAGGATCACCACCAGGGGATTATTCTGCCCCTTTTGTTGAGGTGGATCTGCTCTGAGTCGCCGACTCAGTGCTCTTTCTTGGAGATTGTCTGGATCTCGCTCAAGGAACGCTGTGGCTCTAGCTGCTGCGCACTGGCTCCAATGGAACAGGTGTCTCCTTTTCCCCTCAGGCGGACGGCGTGGGAGGTTCTCTCTGTCACTTGGAATGGTCCTGTCCACCTTGGCTCCGACCACTTCCTCTTGGTGACCCGAAGTAGGACCCACTCTGCCTCTGGCGGTGGAGTGTGTTTTCCCGCCTCCTGTTGGCTTGTGACCTGTTTGGAGAATGCTGACACTAAACCCTGTAGTTCGTGAAAATAAGCTTTAGAGGTTAGGTTTTGTTCATCATGCTGAACCAAGGGAAGTCTGGAATGTGGTCCGGGAAACGCTCTCCCTGTTTGCAACTCATGCGGTGTAAACTACGTGGTCTGGTTTACTGAGCTTCTGATAGACATCAAAGCTAGTGGTAAAGCATCTAACCAATTCAATTTGGTCTGTGCACAGATTTTACCCAATTTGACTTTGACAGTTTGATTCATTCTTTCCACTTTACCTTGTGATGGGGATGATATACTGTACCAAAAGCGTGTTTGAGTCCCAACATGGCCTCCACCTTCTGGAGGTCCTGGTTTTTGAAATGGGTACCGTTATCTGACCTGATTTTTTCAGGAAAAACGTATCTTGGGATGTACTGATTCACAAGAAACTTTATTACCGACTTACTGTCTTCCTTCTTTGTTGGCCAGGCTTCTGGCATCCTGTGTACGCATCCACCACACATTAGTACATACCTGTAACCCTGACTGAGTTTATCATATCTGTATAGTCTTGATAATCTCCTTTCCTGGTTTGGCCTCTAGGGGGTACCTTCCTAGTTCTGGTTGATAGTTGGTCTGGTATTAAACTTTGTGCATTGTTCACAGGTTTTGATCAGTACTGAGCCATGTCTTTAAGAAACGAATGCCACCAGTTACCAAGATTTCTCATCATCTGTGCTACGCCTACATGTCCCACCCCATGAGCTTCTTCCATGGCTGTCTGTCTTAGTCCTGGAGGTAAAATGGGTCGGCCGTCTGGTCCTCTCCATAGTCCGTCTGTCTCTGTGCACCCTCTGGCTTTCCACAGGGACTTTTCTTGGGGAGACGCCTTATTTTGTAGTTCGATTACTCTGGTCATGTCGATTTCTGGTTGTAGCTCAGTCTCTGAACACATAAGTACCGTCTTTTCTGTCTTGTCCAGGTACCTGCTGTCTGTTTTGCTGCTTGGTCGGCTGCGTTGTTTCCCTGTGTCCTCTGTCTGTCCCTACATGTGTGTCCTTTACATTTTATGACTGCTACTTTTTTGGGAAGCAATAGTGCTTCGGCCAATTCTTTCATCTCAGTCTCATGTCTGATTGGTTTGTTACCAGCTGTAAGAAACCCTGCTCTCAACCACTGCCCTAGCTCTACATGCACTGCTCCTGCTGCGTATGCTGAGTCTGTGTAAATGTTGACTTCCTGTCCCTCCCCTAGTCTGAGTGCTTCAATGACTGCCACTACTTCTGCTCTCTGTGCTGATTGCTGTCCTTCCAGTCTTTCTACTACTGCATAGGCTGCTCTAAGGCCGTCTGTCTCATGTCTGTAGCAACAACCATCAGTAAACAGGTCTCTGAGTAGACGTAAGCCACCACACTATGTGTTGTCAGGACGTTTAACTGGTGACCCATGACTATGTGTGCAGTTTTTTGTATTAGCTTTGCTATCCCTGCTACGTGTTGTGTGCAGTCTGGGTGTCTTTTTTCCATACTGTCTAGCATTACACTATTGTACTCAGTATATCTATCTCCCCTTTTCTGGAAAGAATACCATTCACGCAGTTGTCTGTTACAGAGACATCTAGGTGGAAAGGTAGGTGGTAGTTTGGCGTGGCTAGCTCTGCTGCGTAAGCTAATGCTTGTTCGAGAGTGATAAATGCTGTCCCAGGGCTCGCTTTACCATGCTCTCAACTCTTTAGCCTGATGTTGTGGGTGCAGAGCCAGTGAGACGTGTGGTGCAGCCTCGTCAGACATCATGTACCACTCTAATTGTTCTGGACTCAGATTAACCCCCGCTGCTACCCCCTCAGGCGCCACATAAATGTTTTGGATGTTAAAAACCCAGTCTTTCCCTTCTAACTGATCCTGAAATCTGTCTTGATACCAATCTGTCTGCAGCCTATCATAAAACAGAGTTATGTGAGGCGGGTCCGGAGGAGATATGTATGGTTCAAGGGTTGCAATCCAGGGCTTCCACTGTTGGTAGGCAGAGATCACACCAGGTGTTAGAACCGTCTCTGGGGTGATCATTCCCCAATATATGTCAGCATACGTTTCTTCAATGGGTTTTAAAAGATACTGCCCACTGGTGGCCTGTCCTGTACAGTGGAACATGGTGCCATCATGTAGAGTCACCTTTAATCCATCCGGGCTACAGAGGATAGAGGCTCCCAGTTTTATCAGGAGGTCTCTTCCTAACAAGTTTAGTGGCACTGTGGGGGGGTGCACATACGAGTGTCTCACAGTCTGTCCTCCTACCTTCATTGACAGCATTGGATCTGCCAGGTTAATGCTGTCTTGGCCTCTCTGTGGGGTGTGTCATTGTTGATATTGGTCTCCACACCCCTCCCAGCGGTCCCATTCGTGACTGGCATCTGGGTGGCGCCTCCTCCTCCAGTTGGGCATAGGGCGTGCCAGGGGTGTAGGGTAAAGGCGGGCCATTCTGTCCTCCCCCTTCCGGCCGGGTAGGGGTTAGCTGAATCCACTTGCTGTTCTATGGGGGCATTCACGTTGCCAGTGGCTGTGAGCCACAGTAGTGACAACGATCTCCAGGTGACGCCGCCCACCTCATTTCGTTTCCACCCCTTCCTCGTCCCCCTCTCCATGCGCCCCTCCCCCTCGGATACCGCCCGTCTCTGTGTGGTGGCTGCAAAGGTGGGGGCTGTGGCGCCCAGTGGGGTACCGGATAGAGGTCTGGAGTCCCTACCTGTTGGGCGTTTAATCCATGTGTCTTTGCTCTTATTAAAACTCTGGGATTTTGTGTAGGATCCCATTTTATCTTGGGCATGGCTGCGGCATGGGGAGAGGATACTTAGCTCTCATGGCTTTGCCTAGGGCTGTGCTAACAAAGGTGTGAAGGTTGGGCATCATAAAGTGAGAGTGGGTGAGCTAAGCCCGAGGAAGAATCGAGCGGCGTGGAGATAAGCTGCCACTTAAGTTGCAAAATCCTGTCCTGTCAAGGTGGAGGAACACAGTGGGTGACAACAGCGATAATGGTGACCAGGAGTGTGTGGCAACATACCGCACACGTCATCTGAGACCGGATATCCTGAGTCCAATCTAATTCTGTCCTGTGTCAGTATCAATGTGCCAGGTTTCACTCTTGGAGGATAAACAGGTCATCACCTATCCCAAAGGGCGATGTTTATTCAGTTGTTGGACTGAATGCAGTGCATTCAAAGTTTCGATTAGCTTGTGATTTAGATCTAGTGGTCATAGCGTGTGAGGGGCGCAGGATGTCATAAGTTACTGTGGGAGTTATAATCAAACGGGTTTAAGCTAGAGGGTTCATCTCTCCCTCTCTCAGGACTCTGCCATCCCTGTTACCTCAATCTCTACCCCTACTTTCTCTCCTTTTAAACCACCCCCCTCTTTCTTTCCTTCTGCTCTCTCCTGTTCCTTTCCTGTACTTTGGCTTTGCCCAGAACAACTTACCTAACCGTCTCTTATCACTTTCTGTCTCTCCCTTCTCACATCCAACATACCACTACACCTTACTCACATCCTCTCTCATCTGTTTCATAATTCATCTTGTGTCTTACTACCGTGCATGCTCCGCACTACACACTGCATCTCTAACAGCTGTTCGTCACATTCTTGTACGAGCTGCTGGGTCCACCCCCCATCGTCTGTTTCTCTGTCAAACTCTCCGTCCAATTGTCAATTGATACGTCCGTAATACTGCCAAAATTATTAAAATACAACGTCTGGATATACAAACTGCTATTTTCTGTTCGTACTACACACAGTGCAAATAAATCCTCAATCTAGATTTCGGTGGTCTAACTTCAACAGGCAACTGCCTTCCGTTTACCCAGAGATGGTTTCCGGCAGTGCTGCTGCTTCAACCACTTCCTCTAGCAGTCATACACATCACATCATGCATTACCCAAGTGTGGTCTATGTGTGTGTCTATGTGTGGTGTATGTACATGCAGACTTTGTGTACAATTAAACTCTTACCTTTTTATGTTTTCAAGAACGTGCTTTGTGTTCACGGGACTTCTATTTCTCCGGTCTTGTTGTTCCTCTTTTTTTTTTCTTTATTTGTTTTTATGAACAACTCACGGTTAGATCTTTAGCTTCTAGGGGAGTGTGTTATCTGTGTGTTATCTAGGTCTGGCCGACCGAGCCGTATGGCACGCTGTGTCCCACGCGCTCCGTCCATATGATTCACGACTAGCCTTGTCATGACACCAAACCTCATATTCAGTGATTTGGAGCACTGTTCACTTACGTCACAACCGCCTAACTAGTGCAGTTATGTTTCCAGTGTTCAGAGACTCCAACATTCATACTTTGTATGTGATTACAATGTTTCCTAAAATCTATCAAATGTGTTCAAACAAATACAAAATCAACACATACACAATAACAAACTTCCGGTCTTGCTGCAGCTCACGGGTTAAATTCAGAATTCGGGGGTCCTCACTTCCCGGGCTTAAACCAGTCACAAACAATACCTCGTCAGAATATTGCGGGAGTTACCACACTCGAAGACGCTGGTCTTTTCAATGATGCTCACGTTTTTTTGGCTAATACTGGTCTTCTATCCAGAGGCTCACAGCTTGTACTCAAAGACTCTGGTCTGCTTACAGAATGCTCAGTGCTCCTAATACTGTCTTGCTATCATCACTCACGAGACTTTCAGCTTGCTTAAACCATAATTGTGTCGTTCTACATTCCCTTCTGCTACACAGATCTATTCTGTTTATTTTCGGTTCTCTTATAGTTCTTTCACATTCTCACACTTTTACAGACAGACTACTTGGACCTAGGACACGTTTCAATTTGTGTGGTTGTCAATGCAGATAAGTTTCTGCTTACCTTATGTTGCCAGTGGCCGGTCTGTTCGTTCGTACTGGTCCTTAAGTCAATGAGCCTACATTGCTTTCACAGTTCAGGTCGTCAACTTCACAGTTGATCCCGGACGAGCCACACTTGTTGTGGTGTTGCAAAAACCACCCCGAATTGCTGCAGACCTGAAATACAAACAGAGAGATGTCTGAATGAAGGAGTAAAGACAGATTCAGTTTCGCCTTTGCAAAGGGACAACACACAGCTCTGAATCCTAACAGACCCCGGGTCTGTTCACCTTCTCGCCCTGCTGAGTTCTGGGGTCCCACAGCTTCTGGCTAGTTTTATAACCACACCCACAAAACACGATACAAGGGTAGGTCATAGGGCGTTCTATAACATCTTCCATTCCTTTCATGGGTCTTTCTCTTAAACAAACACTGTTATGAAGGTTTTGCTCCATAGATAGTCTCTTCCTGAGAACAGTTTGCAGCTGCACGTGAGAGTAATAGTAGGACATCATTAACTTTGACACAACCTGTCTAGTAAGATGTTCTATTTCTGCTCAGTTCTAACAAAACTCAAGTGGAGTCTCCTCGTCTCTCTCTCTCTGTGTGAAGCCTTGAACCTGCACTTCTGCAAAACACTTATACTGTTTACACAACACTCAAAAGCAATATTCTCTGTGTGACCTTATACTTACACAGAACATTTAACACAAATCTATTTTTTCAAACATTTTATACATTTCCATAGTTCCTACAAGTCAGAAGCTTTATACAGAATCCAACTCGGCATAAATTTACTCTGGAAATGTCACCAATTGAACAACTATTATACAAAATGCAAAACAATAAGGCTATAGTAAGAAGATGCTACGAGGCCTTTTATAAGTCCATAAGACTAATAATACAATTATGCGAAAAATGGGCTCAAGATCTTGGGTGGTAATAGATGATGCTATGGAGCAGACATATGGGAACATGCTAACAACAATATCCATATGTAATAGAGCAAAGGAATCACAGTTTAAATTACTACATCGGCTTCAGATATCATCTGAACTAGACATAAGATGGACCCAGAAAATCAGCTCTGTGTTTGAAGTGTAGGACGGAAGTTGGTTTAGTTTTACATACTGTGTGGACATGTGTGCGGATCCGGAACTTCTGGGTGGCTGTGGCTTTGAAATTAGACTTGGTTTTTAATAAGGAATTAGACCTGGACCCGTGTGCCTGCTGTTGGGATTACCACACCCACAAATAAAAGGATCTCATGGTCAAAAATGTGGAATGTTCTAACATATGCCGCACGTAAAACTATACTGCTTAAATGGATTTCAGATAAGCCGCAGTTCTGGATTGGCACAAGGTAATATTTGACCTCTTACCCATGGAATATTTGACATACTGGTCCAGAGGGGAAGATTGGTGTATTTTATCTATTTGGACCCCATTTATCAATTATGTTGGACCTAGAATATCAAACATATTCTGAAGGTCCTTCCCAGACCGAGGAATAATAGCTGAATGTTGAAGGAGAGGTGTTGTTGCTGTCTGTTTTGCTATTTTCATTTCTTAATCTTTTTTGTTTTTCGTGCCCCTTTTTTAAATAATTATTGCAATGTTACTTGCTTTCTATTTTAGGTTATTAATTTTTGTGCTACCAATGCTTGTGACTGACTGAATACTCGCTGAAGTTCAACTTTGGGTGGGGGGAGGGCGTCTTTTTTAAAGGGGGGAGAGAAGTGTTACAAAAAGGAAAATGCTGTTACAGTGGTCCTCGTTTATCGCGGGGGATACGTTTCTAAAAATAACATTATTATACATGTTTTAAGGCCGTAAAACCCCTAACCACACACTTTATACACCTTTTTACACGCATTTTGTACAGTACTCCCTTAATTAACAGGACGCAGAAACACACGTGCGGTTCTCACTTAGCCACTCAGGACGCAGAACAAATGCGCGTTCATACGTACAGTACACTGTAAAAAAATCATGCAAATTACACTGAAAAAAAATCCCGAAACAGCGAGTCGCGAAAGTGAACCGCGATATATGCGAGGGACGACTGTATATTGTGAATAAGATGTGAAGCATAATTATTAATAAAGATATACTTAAAAAAAAAAAACGCGTCACCAAAATGGGAAGGAATAACTAATAAAAATTTATCAACAAAAACACTCACTCAAAAGATGAGAAGGAGGAAACAGAACTATCTATATCTATGACCTAATCTCCTAAACTGGGTGTAGAAACAAAAACGATCCCGGAGGAATAAAACTTTATCACAAAGAAGAAAAAACAAACAGAAAACGATCCCGTAGGACGAAACAGGCTACAAAAATCCTATCTACACTGAACTTAGGCTATGAAAATTACGAAGCAAAGAAACGTGGCACAGCATTCCCATCTGCAACCTCTGTTTTATTCCGATCCAGGATAAATGGGAGACTTGTTAGTTGTAACGGTTTACCTAAATTGTATGCTTCAATATCAAGCCAGACAGAATTCGGGTCACTCCGTACCCAATCTGCTAGATATCGAAACTGGGAAGCCACTTGATACAGCCTAATGTTTGGGACTGCCAATCCTCCCTGACTTGATGGTAATTGCAGTTTTGCTAATTTAAGTCGTGGTCTTTTACGGCTCCATATAAATGAGCTAAGCCAACCATTCAATGTCTTGATAGTATTATTATTTAGTAAGACTGGAATCATTTGAAATTTGTAGAGCAAACGAGGTAAAATATTCATCTTAATCAAAGAGATTCTTCCCAGTGTCGAGAGTGGTAAAGAAGACCACCTCTCCAGGTCATCATGGATGCGTTTAAGCAAGGGCTTAAAGTTTGCTTTAAACATCCTTTGCAGTAGAGGAGTAATAAATATACCGAGATAAACAAAGCCTTCTGTTGCCCATTTAAAGGGGGATAAGCCGGGGGGGAGGGAGTGGTGCACCTGACCCAATGGCATGGCCTCTGACTTATTAAAGTTTATTTTGTAACCGGAAAACTTACTAAACTCATTAATAACAGTAAGGACTGATACAATAGATATTTCGGGTTGAGTGATAAACAAAAGAACGTCATCAGCGTACAAGGAAATCTTGTGTTGTCTGTGATTAATCGATATACCATGAACAGTAGAATGGGTTCTAATGGCCTCCGCCAATGGCTCGATTGCGATCGCAAACAACAAAGGTGATAAGGGGCACCCTTGACGCGTGCCCCTCCCCAGAGCAAAATAGGGAGAACATTTGCCATTCGTGACAACAGCCCCTAGTGGGTTATGATAAAGCAGCTTGACCCATTCAATAAACTCTTTACCTAAATCAAATTCCTTGAGCGCAAAAAACAAAAAGTCCCACTCTATGCGATCGAACGCTTTTTCCGCATCCAATGACACTACCATACTTTTAAGATTATTTTGCTGACACAGCTGAATAATGTTGAGTAACCGTCTAACATTATTACATGAGTTCCTTCCAGTGATAAACCCAGTCTGGTCATTATTAATGATATACGGGAGGATTTTCTCTAGTCTTAAGGCTAGTATTTTAGATATAATCTTGAAGTCTACATTTAGTAAACTGATAGGTCGGTAGGATGAACATACATCTGCTGGTTTATCCTTCTTAAGAATCAGGCTAATGTTTGCTTCTGTAAGCGTTTTGGGCAGAGCTCTCTTCTCAAAGGAGTGATTAAACATAGCCAGTAAAGGTTTCATCAGCAATGGCTTAAAATGTTTATAAAAATCCGAGCTAAAGCCATCAGGACCTGGAGCCTTTCCTGATTGTAGAGCACCAACTGCTTTAGTGATTTCCTCCAATGTTATGGGTCCATTCAGTACTGTCTTTTGTTGGTCATTAGGCTTGGGCAGATTCAGATTGGAGAAGAAGCCCTCCATGAGTCTAGAGACCCCTGCTGGCTGCTCACTTGTATATAGCTTTTTATAAAATTCTGTAAAAACTTTATTTATGCCATTGCTGTCCATTTTCACCTGTCCAGAGGTGTCTTTAACTGAAGATATATTCTGAGAGTCAGATCTACCCTTGACCAGGCTGGCTAAATACCTGCTGGGTTTGTTACCGTGTTCATATAGTTTTTGCCTTGCGAATCTTATACTCTGCTCTGCCTTCTGGGTGAGCAGCAAGTTAAGTGTTGCTCTTGTGGTCAAAGATGCTTTAAGATTGGTGTCTGTAGGGTTCTGGTTATATGCTTTCTCACACTCAGACAGCTGTATCTCTAATTTCCGTTGTTCTTCCTGATGCTTACGTTTTGTGCTTTTTTCATAAGACATAATCAGACCACGTGAATAAGCCTTACATGTCTCCCATAAAATAGAAGGAGATACGTCAGATGTGTCGTTACAAGAGAAAAATATCTGAAATTCAGTCTGAAAAAAAGATGAGACAGAATAGAACATTGTTTTAGGGACAAAGAAGTACCGTATTTTCACGACTATAAGGCGCATACAAACGTCTTAGATTTTTTCCAAAATGTGCGGTGCGCCCTATAGTGCAGTGCGCCCTATGTGTGTTGTTAAACCTGTGTTGAGAACGTTGAAATGAAAAGTGCTGGATGGATGAAGAGATGATGAAAGAGTGGCTGAGGCAGGTGTATGTAAGGCGACCAGGTGTTTTTTTCCACGCATCACCATCGCTGTTGATCTGTGACTCTATGCGTGCCCATCTCACAGCCGATGTGAAAAAAGAAGTGAAACAAATGAACGCTGCACTTGCTGTTATTCCGGGAGGTCTGACAAAGCTCCAACCGCTGGACATCGGTGTGAACCGGCCGTTCAAAGTAAGGCTGCGAGCGGCGTGGGAGCGATGGATGACCGATGGAGACCACAGTTTCACACACCGTTTCACAGAGAGTGGCAGGCAGCGCCGGGCAAGTTACGCCACACGTTTGCGGATGGATTGTAGATGCGTGGGCGAACGTGTCTACTGGCACTGTTGTTCGAGCTTTCGCAAAAGCCGGCATCATTCCCGAGGGGCCGCACGGCACGGAAAGTGACTCTGACAGCGAAGAAAGTGGACTGGCATATTTGATTTAACGCAGCTGTTTAACTCAGAAACGGAGGATGAGGACTTCGATGGGTTTGATTATTGACGATTACCGGTAATGTGCTAATAAAATGTTAGTACTTTGTAATAAAGACTTAAATAAAGCACAATCAAACTCAGTTTTGCTCCCGCTCTATCTTTAAATACGCACACTTGTATGCTTGTGTGTGTGTTGTTGTAAGGCGGTGCGCCATGTGTGTGTGTAGCTGCGCCTTTTCGTACGGTGCGCCCTATGTGTGTGTTAATCTAATGGCCCACATAACTGAGACTGCGCCTTTTCGTACGGTGCGCCTTATGGTCGTGAAAATACGGTAATCTATTCTAGAGCTACTTTTATGCACTTGAGAGAAGAATGTAAACTCTTTGTGGTTGGATTTATGCTCGCCCACAATCCAAGTAACCTAATTCTTCACATACCTCCACTGTTGCTCGCGCCCGTTTAGTTGCGTTAGTTCCTTCAGCAGGTGACTTATCCATATGAGGGTCTAATATGCAGTTGAATCTCCGCCAACAATTGACTGAGTACAGTCCAACTCTGCTAATTCTGAAAAGCTTTTGTTATGAGATCAGGGAATGAGCTGGTGGGGCGTAGACATTTAAATAAAATCTTTTCGCCAAACAAGCATCCTTTTATCGCAATGTATCTTCCTGCATTATCCTTAGTACAGGATTCTAGTGTAAAAGGGAGTCGTCTGTTAATAAGGATGCAAACTCCTCTGCTATTGGATGTAAATACGAAAAAAATACATGTCCCACCCATTCCCGTTTAAGTTTTTCATGTTCCATGTCTTTTAGATGCGTTTCCTGAAGTAGTGCTATATCAACCCCTTCTTTTTTTGATATGTCAATATTTTTTTCCTTTTCACAGGATGATGTTGCCTCTAATTTCCATGTGCATACCTTAAGTACAGAATTGTCATAATAGTTGTGAGAAATTAAATATAGCAAGGATCAGTCATTGCCGTAAGTCTGTATGCCTTATGCTGTCCATAATTTAGTTCTCTCCATGCCCATACCTTGTGACCAGAGAAAACAAAAAAATAAAAAAACTAATTGCTGCGCTGTCTCCCTTACCCCTAAAGTAAACCCCTGAACACAACTATATACACACAGTCTCCCATGAACCAAAAAACAAATGGAACTCAAGATAGAGAAAAGAGTGGAGATCCCAACTTCAGAAGAGAAACCTGTTAGGGCCTCTTAACCTTACTTCAGATGCGGCTATGATGTTCCTGAGTCCGCAAGCTCGAATGCAGTTATCTAAATCAGCCCTACGTCCACTAAGCTGACTTTACTCATCACTTATATTTTTCACACAGAATATTATACCACGAAAAACATGGTATCTAAGCCAGACAATGTGAATAGTAATAATCCGTCCTGCCAAAAGATATAAACATATAAAGTCACACGAGAAGACCGACATCCGCCGGCTCTCCCAAATACCTTCACTTTTAACCGGCCAGGTGCAGTTATTCGTCGCTGTGTGTCACGCTTCCAAGATGAAATTTATTCGCCCGGTACAGTACCTTCACCCTCCAGTGTGTTTATACAGTTAAGCCATGGCTTCTTCGGCTGGTAAAGGACTTGGTAGTGTTATTCACGGTGATTCTCAGAGTCGCAGGATAATTTAAGCCATAGGTATGTAGACCGAGTGACTTGAGCCTCCTTCTGGCCTCGTCAAAAGCCCGACGTTTCCTCTGGGTTCCGCTGGAAAAATCCTGGAAAAGGTAAATCCTGTTGTCTTCAAAGCGGACCTCCTTCGCCCGCCTGGCCGCTTCCGCACTTGGACCCGGTCGCTGTAGTGTGACATCTTACGATCATAGCGCGGGGTAAGGTCTGCGCGAGTCAGGTCCCTCCTCGTCGGCCCCGACACCCGGTGCGCCCGTTCCAGCTTTATTTTCCCATCCTTGGTGTTCAATGCCAAGACTTTGGGAAGCCACGACTCCATAAAACTGTACAGCAGAGGAGCCCTTGAGGATTCTGGCAGGCCGATTATTCTGATGTTTTTACGTCTGCCCGATCCTCCTGTCATCCAGACACTCCTGCAGCGAGGCTACAGCTTTTTCCAGGTACGAGACACGTTTCTCCGTCTCCCACCTGCGTCTTCCCCGTGGAGATGCACTGTTCAGCTTCCCCAATACGCTTGGTTGTGTCTTGCAACTCTTTCTTATGTCTCCTATCTTTTGCAAAAAAGAGTCAAATTTGTCTCTATAACCTGGGATATATCTGCCATAAATGTGGCCATGGCCTTGGTCATTGCAGGGCTTAAGACGTCCCTCTCCTGTGTTCTGCGCCGCCATCTCGTGCTTGTCCGTGTTGCTAGCCGCAGCGTGTCTCTTCTCCTGCGCCTTTTTCATGGTTCTTGAAGCCATTTTAGCAGAAGGTTTACCCCAGAAGTGGTCCAGTGCATCAGCTGGATTACACCAAGTGTTTTTATCAAGTTGGGCTGAGTTAGGAATTAGTGTAAGGATATTTAGCATCGACCCTGCGGGAGCTCACACCGAACGCTGCTACTCGGTCCGCATCTCCGGAAGTCCCCCTGGTGAAGCGTTTTCTTTCTTAGTTTAGTGTTTGTGATTTTCAGAGAGAGTAGCAGAGTTTTAGTTAGAGTTCTGGTCAGTGTAGCCCTTTTTGTTATTTTTGTAGACTGTGTATCAGCAGCTCGGAAAAAAATAAAGTTTCTTCCACACCTGCCTATTCTGCGTCTGAGTCTGCCGCTTTGTCCTGGGCCTGACAATGAATATGAAATTTTAAACTTTGAGAATCTGATAAAGCACTCAAATGTCTGCTTACCTTTTTAAAATTATTCACAATGCTGCAGCTCTCCCCTTGAAAAATATGTTACACTCTGCTCTGGGAAGTCAACAAGACCAAGAAGGTGTGTGTGTGTGTGTGGTGTGTGTGTGTGCGTGTGCGCGCTGTTGAATCTGCTTCCATGTTTCTATTTATCTATTTTATATATTGTCTCTTGGCCTTGCCCTGTTATTTTACTTAATAATTTTCTTTTTCTTACTAATTTTCTATGTACTATTCCATCAACCTGCCCAGGGACTACAGGTGCCTGGGCACAATGCATTTCTCTTAAGATTAAGTCTTATTGTGTGCTGTCCCTGTCTTGAAAGAAATAAATTACAATCCTCCTCATTCTTCTTTCTGAGCTATCTTTTCATTATTGAAGTTTAAAAAAAAAAATCTAAATCAAGGATCTAAGATGATGACGTGATACAGCGCTAGATAAATAAAATCAGTTTTACTGGTTCCATCTGTGCTTTCCCTCTGAAACTGCATGTCCAGTGATCAGGTCTGTACATGAAGTTTAATTAAACTGCATTGCATGTGTCCTTGACAGCAGCACAGCCTTGTGCTGCCTCTCCCAGAGCACTGAGATTTGAGAAAAGAAACATTCAATCAAGTGTTCCATCAGTCCAGTTTACTAACTACCATCCTCCTCCTCTTACTTTAGAGGATGTAAATTTATTTGAAGATTTCACTATCTGCTCAAAAACTCAAGAACCATCAGTCATACAGTGCTGAAAGCTGTTCTGCTGCATTTCTGTGCAGTTTAGATGTTGATGAGCTGCGGCCCTGACTCCATCCCTCAACTCATGTTAGCCTCTAGACCTCAAGTCAATAGCATTGACATTTCCTGTGTTCTGTGTTCTTCAGGCTTGCCTTGGGTGAGCAAAGATGTAATTAACAGGCACTTCATTTCATGTGACATTCTCAAGAGGTTCACTGCAAATGAGCACATCTTGCAGCTCCATAGTCTGAAACGTGAGTTAGCGACACCGGGGGTCATAGTCAAATGCATCCCGGGGGCCAGAGAGGCAACATCAAGTCTTTTTGAAACTGCTGGCTAAAGATAAACGTAAATATAGTAGATTGTTATTCATGTTGGCGGTATGACACCCGGTTACGCCAATCGGAGGTCACTAAAATTAATGTTTCATCGGTGTGTGCATACGCCAAAATGATGTCGGACTCCGTAATTTCTCTGGACCCCTCCCCAATGTGACCAGTGATGACATGTTTAGCCGCATCGTCATTTCACCGCTGGCTGTCGAGGTGGTGTCCAGCAAACGATATGGGCTTCATAGACAATTGGACATCTTTCTGGGAAAACCTGGTCTGATTAGGAAAGACGGCATCCATCCTACTTTGGATGGAGCAGCTCTCATATCTAGAAACATGGCCAAGTTTATTAGTCCCACAAACCATGTCGACAACCCAGAGTTGAGACCAGGAAGCACAGCTGCAGTCTTACACGCTTCTCTGCGCCTCCATTAGAGCAGCTGCCCACCCATTAAGGCAAGGAAGGCAAGTTTATATGTATAGCAACTTCGTACACAAGGCAATTCATAGTGCTTTACAGAGGCAAGGAAAAACATTGGACATTAAGACAAGCAATAGAAATAAAAAAAAAAAAATAAAAAAGAGAAAAACAATTTAATTACATCAAAATGTCATTTAAAATCATTAAAACAGCAATGAAAAATTTAAAACATTAAACGAATCACTGGATTTGATTAAAAATTCTTAAAAGAGCTCAGCCATAAGCCGTGAAGGGAAAGTTTTTAACCTGGATTTAAAAGTGCTAAGAGTTGGGGCTGGTAGTTTGTTCCAGTTGTGAGCAGCATAACTGCTAAATGCTGCTTTTACCGTGTCTGTTTGAACTCTGTGCTCCATTCTGACCAGTCAGTAGATCTCAGAGCCCTACTGGGTCTTATTCTACTAACATTTCGTTTATGTGTGGGGCCTAAACCATTCAGTGATCTGTAAACTAGTAGCCGAACTTTAAAATCTATTCTGTGGCTAACTGGGAGCCAGTGTAAAGACTTAAGAACTGGGGTGATGTGTTCTGATCTCTTTGTTCTGGTCAAAACTTGAGCTGCTGCGTTCTGAATGAGCTGCAGCTGTTTGATACTTTTTTGGGGAGTCCAGTCAAAAGACCCTTACAGTAGTCAAGTCTACTGGAGATGAAAGCATGGATCAGCTTCTCCTGATCTGTTTGGGACATAAAGCCCTTAACTCTGGATATGTTAAGTTGGTAGAAGGTTGTTTTGGTGACTGATTTTATGTGACTGTTGAAGGTCAGATCTGAGTCTATCAACACGCCAAAGTTTCTGACTTTGTCTTTAGTTTCTAGAGACAGTAACTCAAGGTGTTTATTGACAGCAACCGTCTTCTCTTTGCCAAAAACAATGACCTCATTTTCTTCTTGATTTAATTGAAGAAATCTTGGTCCATCCAATTTTTGACTTGCTCTAGACAGTTACACAATGGCTCTATAGGACTGCATATCTCTGGGGACAGCGTAAGTTATATCTGTGTGTCATCTGCATAACTATGATAGTTGACATTAGAATTCTGCAGAATTTGACCCAAGGCAGCATATATAGGCTGACACAAAGGGGTCCAAAAACGGACCCCTGAGGAACCCCACATGTCATAGCCACTCGATCTGATTGATTACTTCCAATGGTCACAAAAATAACTCCGCTCCTCCAAGTAGGACCTGAACCACTTCTGGAGTGTTCCACCTGAGTCCTGCATGTTTCCAATCTGTTCAGCAGTGTGCTGTGATCCACAGTGTCAAATGCCAGCACTGAGATTAGCAGGACCAGAACTGATACTTTTGCCTGAGTCAGTGTTCCACCTTATGTCATTAACACTCTAATAAGAGCTGTTCTTCTACTGTGGTGAGCTCGAAAACCTGATTGAAATTTGTCAAAGTCCACTGGAGTTCAAGAATTACTGAGTTGATTAAATCACTTTCTCAACAATCTTGGCTATAAAAGTTGAGACAGGTCTCGTAGTTGGTTAACTTGGAAGTATCCAGCGTTCGCTTTTTTAATAGTGGCTTGATGGCAGCTACTTTAGGGGTTTAGGAAACGTGCCTGATTGAAGTGAGCAGATCTGTTTGGACAGATTTTACAATAGCTTTAAAAAAGTTCAGATGGCATTGTGTCAAGACAGCATGTCGAGATTTAAGATGCTGAACTGTTTCTTCTACATTTTTTTTGATCAACTGTATTAAATCTGACATCACAGTTGATTAATTCCTAGACGGTTTTAGGGATTGCGTCATTTTTCATTTTGTAGATTTGTGTTGATGTTGTGTTGTGTTGAAATGTTGCTGTCTAGCCTTGATTAACTCATGGTTGAATTACAGAGACTTGTTTGTAGAGGTTGCGGTGAATATGAAGTTAGTTTTTCTCCATTTATGCTCTGCTTTCCTGCTTCTGTTTTTCAATGCCTTTACCGTCATGTGGTTCTTCCTGGTGATCTCTGTCTACTCAAGGTCATCTTGTTTAAATAGTTGCAACGAGCTCCATGCATTTGAGTTTTCCAGTTGAAATTATCCAGGAGTTTATCAACTGTTCTGCACTCACAGTTGTGACATTGCTATAGCCTCCATAAACTTAGCACTATTTCCATTTATGTACATTTCCTACACAGGTTATCTGTGTTTGGAATTATCTGTAAGTCAAAGAACATACAACAACAGTCCTTAACAACAACAGAAAGAATGTCAACACTTCGAGATAACCAGATCTAAGTGTGTCCCCGAGTGTGGTGGGCCCTTTCACCGTCGTTGAACAAGGCCACGGTGTCAAGTAGAGAACAGAAGTCTTTGGCATTTGTCATCCATGTTGTTGTCTATGTGAATGTTAAAATCCCCCGTTACGATAAAAAAGTTGTAAGTCCGTGCAGATACTGACATCAGATCAGCAAACTCATCAATGAATTTTCCTGAGTACCTTGGGTCTATAAATGATTAGAAAAAGGACTTTTGGATCACCCTTCATTAAAAAACAGAGATATTCAAAAGACTAAAATCACCAAATGTAATGGTCCTTGCACTGAAATATGATTTGAAAAAGGCAGCAACACCCCCGCCCTCTTGCCATTTCGACTCTTACTCATAAAAACTGTAATTTGTTGGTGCTGCCTTCATTAAGAATGGTAGCACAACATACATTCGTCAGCATGTTTCACTAAGAAGTAAAAAGTCTAGATTATAGGTCATGACTCAGTCATTTACTATCAGTGGTTGTTGGCTAGTGATCTGATATTGAGTAGGGCTATCCTTGTGGGGATAACAGGAGACACTAGTAAGTTTCGTGGTTAATAGATTTAGGCAGATTTAAATGAACCCTTTTTATTTCTCATCAGTTTAACCACTTTTCTGTTACCTGTCATCACAGGGATTGAGAGGGTATTTGAACTCCATAGGCCCTGACTTTTTCCTGGTGAAGATTTTTATATCAGATTGCAGTCTGGACCCGGCACATATCAGTCAGACTCACAGATATGATGATTCAAAGGAGGTCGGGGGGCTCGGTGACATTTCGTCGAGGGGTTGTTTCCAAGTGGAATAGGTGGGCTGGACGATGTGGTAGCTTAACGGGGAGAAATAGGGGATTTTGGCGTGGTGTTGTTGGATTCCCCTATTGACCAGACTCTTCATCCTGTCGGTGAAATCCAGAAGTGGGGAGTCGTACAGACTGAATGGAGAGCGTTGGGGGCTGGGTGGGGTCTGTGGGGTGGCGTGTTGGGTGTCTCCTGTTGGGGCTGGGGGAGACTCCACTTGTTGGGGTGAGAACAATGTGTTGCTGGTTCTTTCTGGGTCTGCTGTCTCCCTGTTCAGTACTTTAGTATTAGAGACTTGTTCTGTCCCCGTCCACCTACATTATTTAAAGTATAAATAAAAACTGGTGGGTTGGAGCCTATTCGATTCTTAAGTCTATTAATAAACCTAAACTAAACTAAATTATAAATTCATTTGAAAGTCTTGTTCTTGCCTCACTCACCCAACCACAGCATAATTTATTTGTTACCAGATCGAGCTCCAGTCCTTATTGTGTTGAATTTATTTGAATTTGCGAGAATTTGCAATCTGGCTTGATCCTTAAACGAAGATTAAAGTATTATTGTAGGTGATTTTAACATTCATGTGGACAATCACAATGATAGTCTTAGTACTGCGTTATCTCTTATTAGATCAATCGGCTTCTGTCAGAGTGTACTAAACCGTCATTGTCTGAACCACACTCTTGATCTTGTTCTCTTCATTTGGCATTGAAATTGATAATCTAATAGTCTTTTCCACAGAATCCTCTTCTGTCTGACCATTTTTTTAAAACCTTTGAGTTCTACTACTGGACTATAAGCCTTTTGTAGAAACTTCTACCGGCAGATGTTTAGCTGATAGTGCTGTAGCCAAATTTAAGGAAGTGATTCCTTCAGCATTGAAGTCAATGCCATGTCTAACTGTAAATAGAGGACTTGTCTGCTTCCTTTAGCCCTCACAAAATAGCTATCTTGTTGATAGTACAACAGGCTCATTGGAACAACTCTAGACTCAATTGCACCTCTGAAAAAGAAGACAATTAAACAAAGGAGGTTAGCACCATGGTATAGCCAGCAGCATCGTAAATTAAAAGCAATTCTGATACAGCAAGTTTGGAAACAGCTGTAAACCTGATATGTATTTAGACTCTTTTTCTCCCATCGACCTTCATCAAATAACTTTAATAATTTCTGCAGCTAAGCCGTCAACCTGTCTCTAGACCCCATCCCAACCAGGCTGCTCAAGGATGTTTTCCTCTAGTTAGTCATTCTTTATTGGATATGATTAATCTGTCTTTCTTATTCAGGATATGTACCACAGCCCTTTAAAGTAGCTGTAATTAAACTCTTCTTAAAAAAATTTCAGTCAGGATTTAAGTGCATCATGCACAGAGACCGCATAAGTCCAAGTTAAGTCAAGTCAAAGTTACAAATACCTCCTAATTGCATCGACAGGACTCATCTCTGTACTTGTCCTGTTAGATCTTAGTGCTGCATTTGACACCACTGACCATCAAATTCTTTTTACAGAGACTGGAACATCAAATTGCCATCAAAGGAACCGCCCTAAGCTGGTTTAGCGTATTTCTTAGATCGATCTCAGTTTGTTCACGTCAAGATGAATCCTCCATGCTACACCAAGTTTGTCCTGGAGTCCCACAAGGTTCTGTACTAGGACCACTTCTATTTAGTTATATATGCCTCCTTTAGGGAAATTATTAGGAATCACTCTATCAATTTTCATTGTTATGCTGACGACACCCAATTATATTTATCGATCAAGCCTGATAAACCAATCAGTTAACTAAACTCCAAGCCATGCCTTAAGGTATAAAAAAGTTGGATGACCTACATTTTCTGATATTGAATTCAGACAAAAACTTGAAGTTCTTTTAATGGACCGAAACACCTCAGAAAACTCTTTTCTAGAGACTTAGTTACTTTAGATGGGATCACCCTGGCCTCCAGCTCCACCGTAAAAATCTTGGAGTTGTTTTTGATAGAGTGATTTGTCCTTTACAAAGTCCACATACAACAAATTTCAAGGAATGGCCTTTTTTCACCTACGTAACATTGCAAAAATCAGGCCATCTGTCTCAAGCTATTGCACTGTCATGGAAACTGACAGGAACCAAGATCAGGATCTATTTTTTTAGTGGTGTGTCGTCGTGAACATATCGCTTACTTTGAGCCTAACTCTTTTATAGGACGGGAGTAATGAGTATTCTCAGTTATGATTCATAATTTGCATAACAGTATTTTCCCTCGCCACATGGCAGCTGCCTCAGCTCAGTCAGGACAGGAAAACAGAATAATTAGTTCACGACTCAAACTATGCGTCCTCAAGTTTGAGTCTCTCAGTCATTTGTCATGTGACAGCTACTGTTGTCAACATGCATACACCATCACAGCACATTCGGTGTGTCTGTAGAAACGTCTGAATCCTCACCCTGAATCCCTATCAGTGTTTAATAGGCTTTTACCTCGCTCCATGTGGGCCCAGAACACCTCTCCTCATTAAGCCTGCAGGCTGTGGCAATTATTTCAGCATACTGACTGATAATGAATGACATCGCTTCGGTGACATCTTGATTTGGGGGGTAATGTTTGTATGGGGTTGTCACATGCTAACCAGCAGCCCCTCCTTATTAATCAGTGGTGCAGTGAATGCCACAGTGAGAGAAAGCTAACATGATTATATCACTGGATGGTGCTTTCCTTTCCGTACTGATGAGGGATAAAGGGGAATGGGCTGCTTGTCTTTTGAGCCCATTTTAGACTGTTTAAGCAAAGGTGACCTGTCCTGCATGACCGTCACACTTGGACGCGAAAAATTTCTGAATTTCTGCTAAACTAAAACAAATCATTTCTGGCTCCAAGATTTATGTCCATCATTTATCAACCAAGCAGCGAGCAAAAGGTTTCCTCTCTTTTGTCGTTTGCATGGAACAAGCCAAACACTGGCTCTGATTTAATTTTTTGATCACATGTAATATAATCATAACCAAAAACACATGTAAGCTGTCATATTTACCACAGTCAGATTCACCTCTGAAACTCACATCACAAAAAAAATTACATTACTTCATCATGTTTGTTAACTTTAACTGTTACTCATCATAAGTGGCGTTACAACCGCGCATTATAACAAAAATAACTGACTTCTTCTTTCCTCCCAGTCATAATTTCTTCAGTTGCTTGTGGCTTTGTCACTTTGTCGTTTCAGGGCGTTTGTCAACACATTGTAAATAAATGGAGATAAAATCTGGACATTTTGCAGTTTGGATTGTTTTTTTTTTCCATCCAAACTTTGATTGTCCCTCACCCCTGACACAGCGGCCCTTTTTTTCCACTGCTTGCTTGTCTGTTTACTGATCAGTTGGTACCTTTGCTAATGAATTTCATTATCAAAGTGCAGAACCTACACAAAGCTGCCTATGGAGAACTCAAGGCAATCATATTTATGTGATCGATAGTCCGAAAATGCAAGCTGCAAACCCAAGGATATATCCGAAGGGTTTATAGAGAACACCTTTAGGCAGTTCCCGACAAGCACCCGTTGGGTGGCGTGAAGTGAAACACCACAACTTGTTTCCTCCTGTCCTCCAATAGAGTGAATTCATGCAAAATTGTTTCCTATGTCACTCAGACAATCCTCAGCTCGAGCCTGTTTATTCAAGCGGTAAGAATGAGAACTGCCTAAAGCCCCGAGACACCGGCACGACGAGAACCTTATAGAATGCCCCACAACACTTTACCTGTCCTGTTTC
>NW_020861222.1:324110-363559 GCF_000972845.2 Larimichthys crocea
TAAAGTTGACATTTTAACATGGGGCTTATGGCATGACTGCTCTTCTGTAGCCCGTCTCAAGTGAACGTTTAAGAACTACAGTTTTGCCATTGAGACCAAATGACATTAAAAAATCTATAAAATAAATAAATAAAAATGTCTCAGTTACAAATCATTACTTAGCATTTCTATATATTTATAAAAACAGGAAAGATTTTCTATTGTACTTTTCAAAATTCTGCCATGTTTTTGCTTTCTATTTGCACCACCCAGAACAATGATTTAAAAAACAAGACAAAACCAAGTGACATACATTTATATTTAAACTAGAACAGCAGAAGAGCACACATGATTATAACACTGCATTGTATGGTTTCAATTTCTGGTGCATCATCAGTAATTTCAACATCTCCATGTATATATATATTGACATCCATTCAGTGGTAGCTTCATGATCCTTATTATTTGATCAAGCACTGTAACAAGTAGTTGTCAGTTACTGTACATGCACATTACTGTTGTGATATTCATGAGTACATGCTGCACGTCTAACATGTGTATGTACTGGCTTTTCTGGTTTGATCTGGATTTATTGTGTTGTGTTTGGAAAACCATTGCATGCATAGTAATGATTACTGCCGTCATATTGTTAAGTGTACTGATAGGTTACTGCATTTGTTTGCAACATTTAACTGCCACTGCTGTTGAAGGATCTCTTCATTTTGTTTAGGATAGATGGCACCTCTGCAACATCTGATTAATCCTCCAAGCGTCTCCAAGTATTTTCACAAGACTATAGTTATTCACCTATAATGTAACTACTTAAGTAAATATCAGAGGAGTAATTCTACCAGGACTGTAAACTGTAACTCAGAGATTTCCCATCGCCCTTAGTGGCAGCTGCATCCAGTTCACCATTAGGAATTAATTCAAACGATACACAAGGCCACTTTTAATTCAGATATTCAGAGCAGCTCTGTTTTACTGCGTCATCCCTTTCACAGTCAGCACTTTTTTCTTTTTTTTTCCCATTTTGTGTTATGCTCCTCAGTGAGGGGAGGGCGGAGAGGATGACAATGAGATGAAAAAGGAGGAGGAGGAACATGAGGAGGAAGCATTACTCAGCCAGCAGAGAGAGAGTGCGCCTGTGAATGCACCCTCGTGCTGCAGCTCTCAGGTAGATTGTTGTGAGATGTGCTGCCTGAACATCTGCTTTCTGATGTCACAGTGACCTAATGAAACAAACAGGGTGTTAGCATACACCTGTTCATGCAATCTACAGTATCACTGTAGCATATCATCTGGCTTTCACTGTTGGACCCCATAATTAATAGTCTGCACCCAATTGAATAGTAATTTCTACTGCTGTTCTGTTGTAGCCATCTAACTCCAGGGGGTTAAAGGTGATTAGTTTGTCTGTAAAACTCACCCTACAAATTACCATAATATAGTTCACTTCACTGTACAATGATAACACACACATTATTGTGTTGCCTACAAAATGAATACTTACATCTTTTTAGGGTCAAGTTATCTGTGATTATTCATCCGTTTTTCTCACACATGCAAAGGGCAAGCGCATTATATTAGCGCTGCCAGGGCGAATGAGATCTGTAAGAGATATAACAGGCAAAGTTGGATACAGAAGGACTTCTGCCTCTGTGAGCATTTGCCTCTCCCACCGGGACATGTACCTGCACTACGCGGCTTTAATTTATCCAGAAAGATGGCTTCGCTGCCCATCAGGCTCGAGGAGGAGACCGGGGGTTAGGGTAGCAGTAGAAGCAGGTGATCCAGAAAACACACAACACTAACCCACCACTCACCTCTCACAATGGATCCTGTGTCAAAAATGATCGTCCGGTGAGGTTATTGGACGTGAGGTATGCCGTACCCCTTTTGTCTGCACTGTAAAAACTGTTAATTTTCGGCAACCTAAAGAAAGTAGCTGGTTCATGTAGAGGACTGTTGGCACTTAATGGTCTGAAGCCAGGCACTGAATGTACTTTCCTTATTCTGAATCAGGCCCTTTTTATCGGGACTGTCATTATTTTGGGAGCATAAAGAAAAAGCCTGTCCTGTGAATAATTGATAACCGGAGAGGCTCCCCCAGTCTATAGTTTGTTTGAGGAATACAACACAAAAACTTACTGAATGTTTAAACGGCCTAGTGTAGTGCACATCTGTCATTCTTCTGCACAGAAATAGTTGGTCAGATGGTTTACCACGTGGATCAGACAGAATTATCACATCCTCTTTGTGCGAGAGCTTGAAAAGTCTCATTTTCTTTCTCTTTGTAGGGAAATCATCATTTCCAAAATAATTTAAAAAAACAAACAGTGTCCTCTGCCTGCCAGAGCTCTCATCTGACAAATAGCTTGGCAAGCCTTTGGCCCCATAATTAACACCAGTCCAATGAGGAGCCCATCTCTGCCTAGGACCCGACAGCCCTGTGCCCACAGTGGCCTCACACATCAGGGCCAGTGTGTCAGAGCAAGATCTCCATTCCCAATTTCTTGTCTCATGAGTCTCATCGCTCTGGCCTGCTGCCTAAGCTCCCCTGGGTGTTGCCCGATGTACATTTTCTACCAGGTTAACATGTTGACATGATAACGGTATATATTAGGTGTATAATTTCTCCCAACCAACGAAAAGTGAGCTAAATGTTTTTAGTTTAGTCCGTCTTTTAGTTGTTCGTCAGAAAACCACCATTGCTTGTAAATCCGCCACTCTCCTCCACCACTGCTGCCTCCTGTGACAAGAGTGCCTTTTAGTATGGAGGTGGGGAATGGACAAAGGGGACTTGGGAAACTGAGGGCCTCAGCAAGATTGTCACATTTTGACACTCGCTTTGCTCCAGTCACCTGTGTTACACGTAGTCACCGTAATCCACCCTATTTCTGCAGAGAGTATTCCCTATAGCAGATCTGGATGATAGAGGTCGGTGTGCAGCTGGCGTCTTATGTGTATACCAAAAGCTGCCACAGGTAGCACTATCTGGCGCTCTGGGCTGAAGCGCACATTGTGGACAAGGCTCCTACAGTAATTGTTTGGCAAAATGGGTGCGATTGATCAGCATCAGATCGTCTCTAGTGCTATGAATACTCTGTTAGTCCTCTCTCTGTTCTCTTTCCAACATATGTAATATGCATACCTTTGTTTTCAGGAGTGTGTAATCACCTGAAAATAAAGAATTGTTTCTTTTTTTACCTAAGAACGAGCCTTTAATATTTACAGACATACCTAATACATTTTCATGTCTTCCATAGCCCTGCAGTTCAGTGTGTTCTGTGCATGGGATGAGAAATAGCATGATATTCAATGTACTTGCATGAAATCTGGTTGTTTTATATGCTAAACTATATTTCTCCAACTATATTTAAGCCCTTAATTTTGTAAATTCCTTGTTTTATTCTAGTTTATTCCCATAAATTCCTCCATGGAGTCTGCCTCATTAGGCCAACATGTTTCTACACTAGCCCCCAAACAGACAAACTTAACACTTGCAGCCCACTCTAGTTTCTACGCTAGGATGGAGTGGGTGAAATGAGAGTTTTGCAATCCACAGCTACACTGCAAGATACCAATAAATCCTGTACCATTGTTCTGTAAAATAATAATCTTAAAAATAAGAAGCAGGGTGACTTTATTACTTCTCCGACCACACATTCCACACCTGGACTGCACACACTGCGAGCTGCGAGAGCTGAAAAACGTAATTTGAGCGCGTCTCAACTGCTACCCTACTCTGTGGCATTATCACCTCCCCTTGGGATGCTCTGATTAATTATTCCTAACCACAGAGATTTATGTGCTGCTTCTTTACACAATTCCTTATCTCTTGCAGTATGAATAATTCATGTGAAACTGAAGAAGTGAGAAGACATTGTGCAAGAGAGCGCTAGGGGGCGAGATGGGCGAGTGACATCTTGCCTTGTCTTTGTTGTAAGCTTGTGACCTTAAGTAAATACTTGGTTTATAATTAGATGACTTTTCAACTGTGAAAAAAAGTTTGGTACAGTCTTACAAATAACATCAACTTCTGTGTGCGTGTTAAATAATTAATCATTGACAAGTAACTAGCTCTGTGTTGTAGAGATAACTTTAATACCATTTTTCAAGCCTGTTTTTGTCATGTTTCTGCTGTCAGTGACTTTTTTTAAAAATCTCCCTTTCCCATTAGCACGGCTACATTCATTAAACTGCATCAGCCGTTTGTGCTTCGCAGCATTTACCTCGATGGTGCCCCTGAGTTTAGTGAACCCACTTTAGAGCAAACTTTCTATAATGTGTTTTTATTAGCATATATCTACAGTCTATATTGTATTATATGTTTGATATAATGATTCTAGTTAATCAGATTTGGAAAGATCCTTTAAATAAAAGTTACCTTTCCAATTTAGGATTTTAACAGTTCTATTTTTACTCCATTCTTCAAAGTGTGCGTCCATCAACGTGCAAAAGACTTCCAGCAGCATCAAAACCACAGGACAGCGTGGTCTATCAATCTGATCTTCAGTTCAGGGGGGGGGGATATATATAAAAAAAACAAAAAATAATAATAATGATGATAATAATGGCTGAAAAAACCTTGAGGACCCCGTTCTGTAAGGTAACAATGTAGTAAAAAGCCATTAATGATTAGTAAGTAGATACCTCACTACTCTGTCAAGACTCCTTGTGTGAATGATCTTTGATCTTGATCTGTCTCTGGTTGTTCCTCGCCTCCTGGTCAATGACCTTTGCCCCCTTCCCAGATAATGCTGTGATGGCTTTTGGTCTGGTGTTTTCAGACAGCTGATATGCCTTGTCATTTCAAACAATGATGTGTTTGCATTTACATTTAGTCATCAGCAGATGCTTTCATCCAAAGCAACTTACAGAAAAAAAAATGGAAACGAATCAATCACATGTTAGTGCCGAATAAGCACTATTATCAAATCAAGTGAGTGGGTGGTAGATTTAGCATGTCTAGTTGTTGGTAGTGTTAGGAGAGGATGGTACTCTCTGAAGAGCTGGATCTTTAGGAGGTTTTTTGAGAAGGACCCTCCTGTTTGGTAGGAAAACTGATGAGCATGTTCCACCAATGGAGAACAACGATGAGTAGAGTTGGGATTGCCCTGAAGTTGGCAGAGCCAGGCGGCATTCATTGGAGGAGCAATGGAATGCTACCAGTGGGTACAGAATCAGTTTGGGTAGGCAAGCATTAGTGATTTGAACGTATACGGGGTGGCCTACAGGTAGGTAGTGGAGCTCAACTGAGCAGCAGGGAACTTGACCTTTTGGGTTGATAAAGTGCTGGATCATCTCAATGGATTCACTGTGGCAGGGGGAGCGGATGGGCAGCATGGACCAGTAATCAGTCACAAGATGGACAGCCTGTACCAGATTTGGGTAGTAATTGGAGTTGTTGCATATGATATTATACATCCCTCTCTACTGAGCTCAGTCCTCTCTTTAAGTCATAGTCACAGATATCTGCATCCAGTTGAAAGAAAAAGGAAAGCTCGTAGAGTTACATTTTGTCTGCTGCTTCCAGGGAACTTTCTATGAGTCTACAATGGTGACTCAGAAATTAACTGATGGGATTTGAGTCCAGTGACGCAGTTGCTTTTGTCTTCTGGGTGTAACTTGTAAAACTGTCACATCGACTTGCTTCATGTTACAGACACGAGAGACGTTCTTGTGCCTCCTGAGCCCCTCTGTTTCAAATATGCTTACTTACTTGCGATATGTATTCAAATGAGTTTGTGTGATGAGTTTTTTCCTGTGGAAATCAATCAAACGTCCTGGCTGCCAGAAAATAGCCAAATGGTATTTGGGTTGGAGCTACTTGCCTTCTTGCCTTTATGCATTTCCAACCCAACCTCAACTACACAAAACTGCTCGGCTGTCCGGTCTCTGCTCTTGCCGTGCTGAGGCCGGACATTTTCACCTCTGCCGCTTATAAGTCATGATTCAGCCACACAGAAGAAAAGGCTCTGCAAGAAAAAAGCGCATGAAGGGTCGAGAGGACCTTGAGGGCCTATTCATACAATACCAGGAGCAGAAGGGCTAAGGTTCGCTGTTTAATCCCCCAATTTATGCAGACCATGGATAGCTTTCCAAAGGAAAGAACTGGGGTTCGAGTTGGCGGCGCAGGGGAGTGGCTATTCAAGAGTAAAAGCTTGCCTAATTGCGCCTGGAGTCAGCACAAACAGCGGAAAGAGGAGTTGGTGAGCCAATTTTAAATGGGACCAACGGATGTCACAGCCACGCTGGTCGAGACATCTGGTGCAGTACGACACATTTAAATCAAGAGATAAAAATGTGTATTTTGGATCATCATAAGTCCAATAATGAAAAGATGCAAAAAAGAGGGGGCTCATTCCCACAAAATAGATGGATTATTCAGCATTCAAAGGTAGTGTATGGCCACTGAAACTGGGAGTCACCAAAACGCCGAGGAAGGTAAACGTACAAACCCTGGCTGAGTGAAATATCCTTAAACGTTGAAACCAAACCACAAACCTCGAATTTTATCAACAGTGAATTCAGCAACAGTGCATTAAACAATCATAGCTACCTTTAAATTAGTTTAATTGTTTTCATATATTATGATGGATTTAGTTCAGGGGCCAAAACCATGGTCTTTCTGTTCTTGTCGCCTCCTTGTCTAGCTTTTTGCGCTGGATCTATTAGAAATGGTGAAATGTCTGATGAAACTCGCTGACCGAGATTAAAGTCGCGTTATTTGACCCACTGCATTAATTAAACAAAATGTCACTTTGTGATGCTTTAAGAGAATTTCTGCATTTTCGAGATGTGTTTTTGTTGTTAAATCTAATCTAAAATCTAAGTTCATGTAGCTGCATGAGCTTACAGTATGTATAAGTCCAGATGACGTATCTCTGCTGAGCGGGGTCCGTTCACAAAAATCAATGAGCACATAATTATTTGTCCGTAAATCATTTAAATAGATAATTGATGATTAATGTGGACATATGTTACTTCCTTTATGTAGTCACTTTGTGCGACAAAGTTAATGCTGACTGTGTTTATCCTGGTTCTTTTTTTTGCTCTTCATTAGAGTTGACTGACTCAGATGGGTCTACGTTATATAGAAAGTAAACGGACACGTGCTGGCCTTAATTCAGATGAACTTATCTCGAGGAGATTAAAGCAAAGCTGCTATCTCCGGATCTCAGTTGTCATCCTTAAGTGTGATGAAGTGACAAAAACAACTTGACCTTTGACCCGTCAACGCAACAGGCCACAATGAGCATACAAGCTGGAAGGTGTGACTGCGATTGTATCGCTTGCAGCGATTATAGTTGGGTTTAGGCTCCACAGAGGATCAGTGATTCCATTTTTATTTAATGCTAAACTCCGGACAGACGGTTTTCCTCGATTGGCAGAGAGGGGGTCGGGGTGATGGAGCCGTCCAGGGTTCTTGACCTTTGAGCCGGTGAGGAGTGGAGCATCTCTGAGCTCTCTTTTTAAAGTCTTTAAAAGCAGAGAGGCACAAAGCACACAGAATTTAAATGACTTCATGTGTTGGATTTAGGTCAGTTCTTTATTTCACTTAATATGTTTTTGATCCCTCTCTCCAGAACACCAGTTTTTTTTTTTTTGGCTTTTCAAGCTAATGTCTGAGGCTACTTTGCTATTACTACTGTAGCATAACACACCTGAATCTCTGATCGAAATGGTCAAGTTTCACTGGCTTAATGGGATTTAAAAAGACGATATCTCTGTTCTGCCTCATCATTCTTATCTTCTCGGATTAATTGGCACAGAGGGTTCATACAGGACATTTAGATTTGGCTGATTACATCACCAAATAGGATATGCCGTTTTCCCAAGTACCGCCATGAGGTTCACATTGGCGTCAATAAAATGTCTCAACAAACCGTTTGATGGATTCGATGCCATGGAAATTGGTACACATTGATCCTCTGACTTTTAACTAGCACCACATCAGGTCAAAATTCAAAAACAAAACTGATTATGATACCAAATACCCTCAAAAACTAATAACACTCCCACCAGCTTCACCTGTGGCTTGTGTTTTGATAATTAGTATCTACAGGCTAAACTAAGATGGTGAAGACAAGATAGCCAAAGGATCTTTGGTGAATGAGGCATGGTGTTTGGGAGAAGAGTTGTTGTTGGTTTAAGTTTAATGGACTTGTATTCTTGCCCCACCTTCTCGTGTGGCCATTTTGACATTTAGAAATTGTTATCCCCAAACATGACTACTGTATATTTGAATTTGAAGACAAGTGACAAAGAAGGGTATTCTGGATAAGCGGCATGCTCATAGATCTTGGCCTCTGTGTTACTGCTTCCTTGAGTATGTTCCTATTATCAGAAAAGCCATTTGTGATGCCGATTTAAACCCTCGGATGTCTAACATGTGACAAATGATGATTACCGGGGGAACTCGATGATCACCACACTTATTAATGGTCCCATTGACGTACACTTCTGGCAAGATTCACCCCGCAGAGAAGGAACTCTAATTTAGAACTAGCTTTGCGTCAGGTTCATTCCTTAATCAGCGGGGTTTGAGAAAGTCCACGCTTCCATTTGCTACCTCATGCCTCTTTTGACATCAAACAGACCCGACCGAGAGAAAACAAAACCGGCATTGTGTTATCCAAGCCAGACGTGAATACAGTGTTGAGTAAGTCAGCAGCTGGTGAGTCACGACTCTGTGTATTGAATTGCAGATACAAAGAGAGAGAGAAAGGGGGATGTGGGGTAAAAATACGTGATACGTCTGGATGCTGTATTATAGTGAGTTTCTCAGGGTCAAAAAACATACCCATCACTTATTGCCTTTGGCCTCTCTCAGGTCAACAAGGGCAATGAGCTCAGTGGCATGACTTCGTGTCTGTGCAGCATGTGTTCGTCTCCTCGTCACTTCTTCCGGGGGGATAAAATCCATATGTCACCTGTAAATTTTGGTCTGCTTCTTGCATGTTCCCACGTATGAATAAGTTATCAGATGAGTGACTAGCGCTTTGAGTTGGTTAGATAAAGGCTTAATGTTTGGTATGTGTTTGTGTAAGATCAGGTGTTGTAGATACACAGGGCCAGAGGGTGGCTTTATTTATGCATGAGGGCAGCGGTTTTCCAGCTGATCACTGATTGATTTGCACTGTGAGATCGCTCCTGAATCTATCTGACTAAAAAAAACATCCTGATAAAAAAAAGACCCCCTCGCGGTGAAAGAGAAATAACTGTATGTGTTTGTTTGTCTGAATACTTTGTAACTTTATTTTTAACAGCTTTTTATCATTTATATATTAAACATTTAGTTGTTTTGCTCAGGAATATTTGCTTCTTTTTTTTTGTTTCGATTCGGCATCACTATTGTGGATATCAACCTTCCTGACCTTCAGGACCTGCTAGATGGGGAATGGATTGCTATTTGCATGTTGCCTGTTTCTTAGAAGATATTGAACTAGAGCTAAATCATACTGTTTAGTTAATGATTAGTGGATGGAAAATGATGATGAAAATTTGATAATGGATCAATTTTTTTTAAAGTATATCTTTATAATAATGCATGTTTCACTCTTTTCACATAACAGCCTTTTCGTTTGTAAACACATGTTCCCCCCTTTAAAGAACGCCCTCCCCCCCCCAAATTGAACCTTCAGCGCAGTATTCAGTCAGTCAACAAGCATTGGTAGCAACAATCATTAATAAACCTAAAATAGAAAGCAAGTAAACATTGCAATAATTATTTAAAAAAACAGCACAGAAAACAAAGAGTTTTTATAGAAATGGAAAATAGCAAAACAGACAGCAACAACACCTCTTCTTCAACATTCAGCTATTATTCCTCGGTTGGAGGACCTTCCCGATATGTTTGATATTCTGGTCCAACATAATTGATAAATGGGGTCCAAATATGATAAATACACCAATCTTCCTCTGGACCAGTTATGTCAATCATTCCATGGGTAAGAGGTCAAAATTTACCTTGTGCCAATCCAGAACTGTAGGCGCTTATCTGAAATCCATTTTAGCAGTTATAGTTTTACGTGCGGCATATGTTAGAACATTCCACAATTTTGACCATGAGATCCTTTTATTTGTGGTGTGGTAATCCCCACAGCAGGCACACTGGGTCCAGTCTAATTCCTTATTAAAAACCAGTCTAATTCAAAGCCACAGCCACCCAGAAGTTCCGGATCCGCACACATGTCCCACACAGTATGTATAAAGCTACCAACTTCCGTCCTACACTTTCAAAACCAGCTGATTTTCTTGGGTCCATCTTATGTCTAAGTTCAGATGATATCTGAAGCCGATGTAGTAATTTAAACTGTGATTCCTTTGCTCTTACATATGGATATGTTGTTAGCATGTTCCCATATGTCTGCCTCCATAGCATCATCTATTACCCCCACAAGATCTTGAGCCCATTTTTCGCATATTGTATTACTTAGTCTTATTGGACTTATAAAGGCTCGTAGCATCTTCTTACTATTAGCCTTATGTTTTGCATTTTGTATAATAGTTGTTCAATTGGTGACATTTCCGAGTAAATTTATGCCGAGTTGGATTCTGTTATAAAGCTTCTGATTGTAGGAACCTAAAAAAAAATGTGGGTGTGATAGCATATTTCAGTCTTAATTGGTCAAATGACATCATCCTGTCCCCTTCAAATAAGTCTTTCAGGGTCATGATACCCGCTCTTTCCCATAGAGCAAACCCATTATCTGTCATACCTGGAGAAAATCCGTATTTTTTCCGTATGAGTAATTGGGGATAGAACATCAGTTTCTTTTTCCCATTCCTAATCATGTCCCAAGCCTTTAATGTGAATTTACAAGGAAATTCCCATCTGCAACCTCTGTTTATTCCGATCCAGGATAAATGGGAGAATTGTAGTTTAACGGTTTACCTAAATTGTATGCTTCAATATCAAGCCAGACAGAATTCGGGTCACTCCGTACCCAATCTGTCGATATCGAAACTGGGAAGCCACTTTACAGCCTATGTTTGGGACTGCCAATCCTCCCTGACTTGATGGTAATTGCAGTTTTGCTATATTATAGTCGTGGTCTTTTCGGCTCCATATAAATGAGCTAACCAACCATTCAATGTCTTGATAGTATTATTATTTGTAAGACTGAATCATTTGAAATTTGTAGAGGCAAACGAGGTAAAATATTCATCTTAATCAAAGAGATTCTTCCCAGTGTCGAGAGTGGTAAGAAGACCACCTCTCCAGGTCATCTGGATGCGTTTAAGCAAGGGCTTAAAGTTTGCTTTAAACATCCTTGCAGAGTAGGGAGTAATATAACCGAATAAACAAAGCTTCTGTTGCCCATTTAAAGGGGGATAACCGGGGGGGAGGGAGTGGTGCACCTGACCCAATGGCATGGCCTCTGACTTATTAAAGTTTATTTTGTAACCGAAAAACTTACTAAACTCATTAATAACAGTAAGGACTGATACAATAGATATTTCGGGTTGAGTGATAAAAAAAGAACGTCATCAGCGTACAAGGAAATCTTGTGTTGTCTGTGATTAATCGATTATACCATGAACAGTAGAATGGGTTCTAATGGCCTCCGCCAATGGCTCGTTGCGATCGCAAACAACAAAGGTGATAAGGGGCACCCTTGACGCGTGCCCCTCCCCAGAGCAAAATAGGGAGAACATTTGCCATTCGTGACAACAGCCCCTAGTGGGTTATGATAAAGCAGCTTGACCCATTCAATAAATCTCTTACCTAAATCAAATTCCTTGAGCGCAAAAAAACAAAAAGTCCCACTCTATGCGATCGAACCCTTTTTCCGCATCCAATGACACTACCATACTTTTAAGATATTTTGCTGACACAGCTGATAATGTTGAGTAACCGTCTAACATTATTACATGAGTTCCTTCCAGTGATAAACCCAGTCTGGTCATTATTAATGATTACGGGAGGATTTTCTCTAGTCTTAAGGCTAGTATTTTGATAAATCTTGAAGTCTACATTTAGTAAACTGATAGGTCGGTAGGATGAACATACATCTGCTGGTTTATCCTTCTTAAGAATCAGGCTAATGTTTGCTTCTGTAAGCGTTTGGGCAGAGCTCTCTTCTCAAAGGAGTGATTAAACCTAGCCAGTAAGGTTTCATCAGCAATGGCTTTAAATGTTTATAAAAAAACGAGCTAAAGCCATCAGGACCTGGAGCCTTTCCTGATTGTAGACACCAACTGCTTTAGTGATTTCCTCCACATGTTATGGGTCCATTCAGTATCTGTCTTTTGTTGGTCATTAGGCTTGGGCAGATTCAGATTGAGGAGAAGACCCTCCATGAGTCTAGAGACCCCTGTGGCTGCCTCACTTGTAATAGCTTTTTATAAAATCTGTAAAACTTTATTATGCCATCGCTGTCCATTTTCACCTGTCCAGAGGTGTCTTTAACTGAAGATATATTCTGAGAGTCAGATCTACCCTTGACCAGGCTGGCTAAATACCTGCTAGGTTTGTTACCGTGTTCATATAGTTTTTGCCTTGCGAATCTTATACTCTGCTCTGCCTTCTGGGTGAGCAGCGAGTTAAGTGTTGCTCTTGTGGTCAAAGATGCTTTAAGATTGGTGTCTGTAGGGTTCTGGTTATATGCTTTCTCACACTCAGACAGCTGTATCTCTAATTTCCGTTGTTCTTCCTGACGCTTACGTTTTGTGCTTTTTTCATAAGACATTATCAGACCATGTGAATAAGCCTTACATGTCTCCCATAAAATAGAAGGAGATACGTCAGATGTGTCGTTACAAGAGAAAAATATCTGAAATTCAGTCTGAAAAAAAGATATAAAATTTGGGTCATCCAACAGGTGATTATTAAACCGCCATTTACTCGATCGTTGCTGGGCCTCTCCATGTGAAAAATTTAAATAAACCGGGGCATGGTCCGACATCGTAATGCTCCCAATCTCGCAAGATGAGACAGAATACAACATTGCTTTAGGGACAAAGAAGTAATCTATTCTAGAGCTACTTTTATGCACTTGAGAGAAGAATGTAAACTCTTTGTTGGTTGGATTTAATGCTCGCCACACATCCAAGTAACCTAATTCTTCACATACCTCCACTGTTGCTCGCGCCCGTTTAGTTGGGTTAGTTCCTTCAGCAGGTGACTTATCCATATGAGGGTCTAATATGCAGTTGAAATCTCCGCCAACAATTGACTGAGTACAGTCCAACTCTGCTAATTCTGAAAAAGCTTTTGTTATGAGATCAGGAGAATGAGCTGGTGGGGCATAGACATTTAAAATAGAAATCTTTTCGCCAAACAAGCATCCTTTTATCGCAATGTATCTTCCTGCATTATCCTTAGTACAGGATTCTAGTGTAAAAGGGAGTCGTCTGTTAATAAGGATGCAAACTCCTCTGCTATTGGATGTAAATGACGAAAAAAATACATGTCCCACCCATTCCCGTTTAAGTTTTTCATGTTCCATGTCTTTTAGATGCGTTTCCTGAAGTAGTGCTATATCAACCCCTTCTTTTTTTAGATATGTCAATATTTTTTTCCTTTTCACAGGATGATGTATGCCTCTAATATTCCATGTGCATACCTTAAGTACAGAATTAGTCATAATAGTTGTGAGAAATTAAATATAGCAAGGATCAGTCATTGCCGTAAGTCTGTATGCCTTATGCTGTCCATAATTTAGTTCTCTCCATGCACCATACCTTGTGACCAGAGAAAAACAAAATAAAAAAACTAATTGCTGCGCTGTCTCCCTTACCCCTAAAGTAAACCCCTGAACACAACTATATACACACAGTCTCCCATGAACCAAAAAACAAATGGAACTCAAGATAGAGAAAAGAGTGGAGATCCCAACTTCAGAAGAGAAATCCCTGTTAGGGCCTCTTAACCTTACTTCAGATGCGGCTATGATGTTCCTGAGTCCGCAAGCTCGAATGCAGTTATCTAAATCAGCCCTACGTCCACTAAGCTGACTTTACTCATCACTTATATTTTTCACACAGAATATTATACACAGAAAACATGGATATCTAAGCCAGACAATGTGAATAGTAATAATCCGTCCTGCCAAAAGATATAAACATATAAAGTCACAGAGAAAGACCGACATCCGCCGGCTCTCCCAAATACCTTCACTTTTAACCGGCCAGGTGCAGTTATTCGTCGCTGTGTGTCACGCTTCCAAGATGAAATTTATTCGCCCGGTACAGTACCTTCACCATCCAGTGTGTTTATACAGTATAAGCCATGGCTTCTTCGGGCTTGGTAAAGGACTTGGTAGTGTTATTCACGGTGATTCTCAGAGTCGCAGGATAATTTAAGCCATAGGTATGTAGACCGAGTGACTGGAGCCTCCTTCTGGCCTCGTCAAAAGCCCGACGTTTCCTCTGGGTTCCGCTGGAAAAATCCTGGAAAAGGTAAATCCTGTTGTCTTCAAAGCGGACCTCCTTCGCCCGCCTGGCCGCTTCCAGCACTTGGACCCGGTCGCTGTAGTGGTGACATCTTACGATCATAGCGCGGGGGTAAGGTCTGCGCGAGTCAGGTCCCCTCCTCGTCGGCCCCGACACCCGGTGCGCCCGTTCCAGCTTTATTTTCCCATCCTTGGTGTTCAATGCCAAGACTTTGGGAAGCCACGACTCCATAAACTGTACAGCAGAGGAGCCCTCTGAGGATTCTGGCAGGCCGATTATTCTGATGTTTTTACGTCTGCCTCGATCCTCCTGGTCATCCAGACACTCCTGCAGCGAGGCTACAGCTTTTTCCAGGTACGAGACACGTTTCTCCGTCTCACCACCTGCGTCTTCCGCCGTGGAGATGCACTGTTCAGCTTCCCCAATACGCTTGGTTGTGTCTTGCAACTCTTTCTATATGTCTCCTATCTTTTGCAAAAAAGAGTCAAATTTAGTCTCTATAACCTGGGATATATCTGCCATAAATGTGGCCATGGCCTTGGTCATTGCAGGGCTTAAGACGTCCATCTCCTCGTGTTCTGCGCCGCCATCTCGTAGCTTGTCCGTGTTGCTAGCCGCAGCGTGTCTCTTCTCCTGCGCCTTTTTCATGGTTCTTGAAGCCATTTTAGCAGAAGGTTTACCCCAGAAGTGGTCCAGTGACATCAGCTGGATTACACCAAGTGTTTTTATCAAGTTGGGCTGAGTTAGGAATTAGTGTAAGGATATTTTAGCATCGACCCTGCGGGAGCTCACACCGAACGCTGCTACTCGGTCCGCATCTCCGGAAGTCCCCCTGGTGAAGCGTTTTTCTTTCTAGTTTAGTGTTTGTGATTTTCAGAGAGAGTAGCAGAGTTTTAGTTAGAGTTCTGGTCAGTGTAGCCATTTTTGTTATTTTTGTAGACTGTGTATCAGCAGCTCGGAAACAATAAAAGTTTCTTCCACACCTGCCTATTCTGCGTCTGAGTCTGCCGCTTTGTCCTGGGCCTGACAATGAATATGAAATTTTAAACTTTGAGAATCTGATAAAGCACTCAAATGTCTGCTTACCTTTTTAAAATTATTCACAATGCTGCAGCTCTCCCCTTGAAAAAATATGTTACACTCTGCTCTGGGAAGTCAACAAGACCAAGAAGGTGTGTGTGTGTGTGTGTGTGTGTGTGTGCGTGTGCGCGCTGTTGAATCTGCTTCCATGTTTCTATTTATCTATTTTATATATTGTCTCTTGGCCTTGCCCTGTTATTTTACTTAATAATTTTCTTTTTCTATACTAATTTTCTATGTACTATTCCATCAACCTGCCCAGGGACTACAGGTGGCCTGGCACAATGCATATTCTCTTAAGATTAATGTCTTATTGTGTGCTGTCCCTGTCTTGAAAGAAATAAATTACAATCCTCCTCATTCTTCTTTCTGAGCTATCTTTTCATTATTGAAGTTTAAAAAAAAAAAATCTAAATCAAGGATCTAAGATGATGACGTGATACAGCGCTAGATAAATAAAATCAGTTTTACTGGTTCCATCTGTGCTTTCCCTCTGAAACTGCATGTCCAGTGATCAAGGTCTGTACATGAAGTTTAATTAAACTGCATTGCATGTGTCCTTGACAGCAGCACAGCCTTGTGCTGCCTCTCCCAAGGCACTGAGATTTGAGAAAAGAAACATTCAATCAAGTGTTCCATCAGTCCAGTTTACTAACTACCATCCTCCTCCTCTTACTTTAGAGGATGTAAATTTTATTTGAAGATTTCACTATCTGCTCAAAAACTCAAGAACCAATCAGTCATACAGTGCTGAAAGCTGTTCTGCTGCATTTCTGTGCAGTTTAGATGTTGATGAGCTGCGGCCCTGACTCCATCACTCAACTCATGTTAGCCTCTAGACCTCAAGTCAATAGCATTGACATTTCCTGTGTTCTGTGTTCTTCAGGCTTGCCTTGGGTGAGCAAAGATGTAATTAACAGGCACTTCATTTCATGTGACATTCTCCAGAGAGGTTCACTGCAAAATGAGCACATCTTGGCAGCTCCATAGTCTGAAACGTGAAGTTAGCGACACCGGGGGTCATAGTCAAATGCATCCCGGGGGCCAGAGCAGGCAACATCAAGTCTTTTTTGAAACTGCTGGCTAAAGATAAACGTAAATATAGTAAGATTGTTATTCATGTTGGCGGTAATGACACCCGGTTACGCCAATCGGAGGTCACTAAAATTAATGTTTCATCGGTGTGTGCATACGCCAAAATGATGTCGGACTCCGTAATTTTCTCTGGACCCCTCCCCAATGTGACCAGTGATGACATGTTTAGCCGCATGTCGTCATTTCACCGCTGGCTGTCGAGGTGGTGTCCAGCAAACGATATGGGCTTCATAGACAATTGGACATCTTTCTGGGGAAAACCTGGTCTGATTAGGAAAGACGGCATCCATCCTACTTTGGATGGAGCAGCTCTCATATCTAGAAACATGGCCAAGTTTATTAGTCGACCAAAACCATGTCGACAACCCAGAGTTGAGACCAGGAAGCACAGCTGCAGTCTTACACGCTTCTCTGCGCCTCCATTAGAGCAGCTGCCCACCCATTAAGGCAAGGCAAGGCAAGTTTATATGTATAGCACAATTCGTACACAAGGCAATTCATAGTGCTTTACAGAGGCAAGGAAAAACATTGGACATTAAGACAAGCAATAGAAATAAAAAAAAATAAAAATAAAAAAAGAGAAAACAATTTAATTACATCAAAATGTCATTTAAAATCATTAAAACAGCAATGAAAAATTTAAAACATTAAACGAATCACTGGATTATGATTAAAAATTCTTTAAAAGAGCTCAGCCATAAGCACGTGAAGAGGGAAAAGTTTTTAACCTGGATTTAAAAGTGCTAAGAGTTGGGGCTGGTAGTTTGTTCCAGTTGTGAGCAGCATAACTGCTAAATGCTGCTTTACCGTGTCTGGTTTGAACTCTGTGCTCCACTATCTGACCTGAGTCAGTAGATCTCAGAGCCCTACTGGGTCTATATTCTACTAACATTTCGTTTATGTATTGTGGGCCTAAACCATTCAGTGATCTGTAAACTAGTAGCAGAACTTTAAAATCTATTCTGTGGCTAACTGGGAGCCAGTGTAAAGACTTAAGAACTGGGGTGATGTGTTCTGATCTCTTTGTTCTGGTCAAAACTTGAGCTGCTGCGTTCTGAATGAGCTGCAGCTGTTTGATACTTTTTTGGGGGAGTCCAGTCAAAAGACCATTACAGTAGTCAAGTCTACTGGAGATGAAAGCATGGATCAGCTTCTCCTGATCTGTTGTGAGAGACATAAACCCCTTAACTCTGGATATGTTTTAAGTGGTAGAAGTTTGTTTTGGTGACTGATTTATGTGACTGTTGAAGGTCAGATCTGAGTCTATCAACACGCCAAAGTTTCTGACTTGTCTTTAGTTTCTAGAGACAGTAACTCAAGGTGTTTATTGACAGCAACCGTCTTCTCTTTGCCAAAAACAATGACCTCAGTTTCTTCTTGATTTAATTGAAGAAAATCTGGTCCATCCAATTTTTGACTTCTCTAGACAGTTACACAATGACCATAGGACTGCGGTCATCTGGGGACAGCGAAGTTATATCTGGTGTGTCATCTGCAAACTATGATAGTTGACATTAGAATTCTGCAGAATTTGACCCAAAGGCAGCAATATAGGCTGAACAAAAGGGGTCCAAAAAACGGACCCCTGAGGAACCCACATGTCATAGCCACTCGATCTGATTGATTACTTCCAATGGCACAAAATAACTCCGTCCTCCAAGTAGGACCTGAACCATTCTAGGATGTTTCCACTGAGTCCTGCCCATGTTCCAATCTGTTCAGCAGTGTGCTGTGATCCACAGTGTCAAAATGCAGCACTGAGATCTAGCAGGACCAGAACTGATACTTTGCCTGAGTCAGTGTTCAACCTTATGTCATTTAACACCTAATAAGAGCTGTTTCTATACTGTGGGGAGCTCGAAAACCTGATTGAAATTGTCAAAGTCCACTGGAGTCAAGAATTACTGAGTTGATTAAAAATCACTTTCTCAACAATCTTGGCTATAAAAGATTTGGAAAGGCTGTAGTTGGTTAACTTGGAAGTATGCCAGCGTTCGCTTTTTTAATAGTGGTGTGATGGCAGCTACTTTTAGGGGTTTAGGAAACGTGGCCTGATTGAAGTGAGCAGATCTGTTTTGGGACAGATTTTACAATAGCTTTAAAAAATCAGATGGCATTGTGTCAAGACAGCATGTCGATGATTGTAAGATGCTGAACTGTTCTTCTACATTTTTTTTGATCAACTGTATTAAATTCTGACATACAGTTGATTAATTCCTAGACGGTTTAAGGATTGCGTCATTTTATCATTTTGTAGATTTGTGTTGATGTTGTGTGTGTTGAAATGTTGCTGTCTAGCCTTGATTAACTCATGGTTGAAATTACAGAGAACTTTTGTTTGTAGAGGTTGGCGGTGAAATGAAGTTTAGTTTTTCTCCATTTATGCTCTGCTTTCCTGCATTCTGTTTTCAATGCCTTTTACCGTATTGTGTTCTTCATGGTGATCTCTGTCTACTCAAGGTCATCTAGAGTTTAAATAGGGGTCAACAGCATCCATGACATTTGGAGATTTTCCAGTTGAAACTATCCAGGAGTTTATCAACTGTCTCTGGCACTCACAGTTGGTGACAGGCTTAGCCTTCCATAAACTTAGCACTAGTATGTCTCATTTATGTACAGTTTCCTAACAGGTTATCGGAATGTTTGGAATTAATCTGTAGTCAGAACATACAACAACAGTCCTACAACAACAAGAAGAAATGTCAACACCTTTAGAGATAAACCGATCTAAGTGTGTCCCCGAGTGTTGTGTGGGCCCTTGCACGTGTTGAAAAAGGCCAACGGTGTCAAGTAGAACAGAAGTCTTTGGCATTTGTATCCGTTGGTTGTCTATGTGAATGTTAACAATCCCCAGTTACGATAAAAAAGTGATGTCAGTGCAGATAACTGACATCAAGATCAGCAAACTCATCAATGAATTTCCTGAGTACCTTGGGGGTCATAAATGATTAGAAAAGGACTTTGGATCACCCTTCATTAAAAAACAGAGATAGTCAAAAGAACAAAATCAACAAATGGAATGTCCTTGGCACTGAAATATTGATTTGAAAATGGCACAACACCCCCCGCCCTTCGTGCCATTCGACTCTTACTCATAAAACTGTAATGTTGTTGGTGCTGCCTCATAAAAGGTAGCACAACTACATTCAGTCAGCCAGTTTTCACCTAAGAAGTAAAAAGGTCTAGATTATAGGTCATAATCAATGTCATTTACTATCAGTGGGTTGTGTTGGCTAGTGATCTGAATTGAGTAGGAGGCTAATCCTGTGGGGATAACGGAGACACTAGTAAGTTTCGTAGGTTAATAGATTTAGGCAGATTTAAAAATGAACACCTTTTTATTTTCTCATCAGTTTAACCACGTTTCCTGTTCGCTGTCATCACAGGATTGAGAAGGGTAGTTTGAACTCCAGGTGGCCGTGACTTTTCTGGTGAAGATTTATTGATATCAGTATTGCAGTCTGGACCCGGCACATATCAGTCAGACTCACAGATATGATGATTCAAAGGAGGTCGGGGGCTCGGTGACATTTCGGCGAGGGTTGTTTCCAAGGTGGAATAGGTGGGGCTGGACGATGTGGTAAGCGTAAGGGGAGAAAATAGGGGATTTGGCGTGGTGTTGTTGGATTCCCATAATTGACAAGACTCTATCATCCTGTCGGTGAAATCCAGGAAGTGGAGCGTACACAGACGTTGAATGGAGAGAGTGTGGGGGCTGGGTGGGGTCGGGGGGGTGGAGGTTGGGTGTCTCCTGTTGGGGCTGGGGAGACTCCACTGTTGGGGGTGAGAACAATGATGTTGCTGGTTTCTTTCTGGGTCTGCTGTCCTCCCTGTTCAGTACTTAGTATAGAGACTGTCTTCCCCCGCCACCTACATATTTAAAGTATAAATATAACGGGTGGAGTTGGAGCCATATTCGACTTAAGTCTATTAAAAATCCAAAACCAAAACTAAATTAATTCATTTGAAAGTCCTTGTTCTAAGCCTCACTCACCCAACCACAGCCATTTTATTGTTTACAGTATATCGAGCTCCAGGTCCTTATTGTGAATTTTTATTTGAATTTGCAGAATTTGCATCTGGCTTGATCCTTAAACGAGATAAAGTAATTATTGTAGGTGATTTTAACATTCATGTGGACAATCACAATGTAGTCTTAGTACTGCGTTTACTCTTTATTAGATTCAATCGGCTTCTGTCGAAGTGAAATAACCGACTCATTGTCTGAACCACACTCTTGATCTTGTTCTCTCATATGGCATTTGAAATTGATAATCTAATAGTCTTCCACAGAATCCCTTCTGTCGACCATTTTTTAATAACCTTGAGTTCTACACTGGACTATAAGCCTTTGTGTAGAAACTTCTACAGCAGATGTTATCTGAAGTGCGTAGCCAAATTTAAGGAAGTGATTCCTTCAGCATTGAAGTCAATGCCATGTCTAACTGTAATAGAGGACTTGTCTGCTTCCTTTAGCCCCTCACAAATAGATCATCTTGTTGATAGTACAACAGGCTCATTAGGAACAACTCTAGACTCTATTGCACCTCTGAAAAAGAAGACAATTAAACAAAGGAGGTTAGCACCATGGTATAGCCAGCAGACTCGTAAATAAAGCAATTCTGATACAGCAAGTTTGAAACAGCTGTAAAACCTGATATGTTTTAGACTCTTTTTCTCCCATCGACCTTCATCAAATAACTTTAATAATTCTGCAGCTAAGCCGTCAACCTGTCTCTTAGACCCCATCCCAACCAGGCTGCTCAAGGATGTTTTACCTCTAGTTAGTCATTCTTTATTGGATATGATTAATCTGTCTTTATTATCAGGATATGTACCACAGCCCTTTAAAGTAGCTGTAATTAAACCTCTTCTTAAAAAATTTCAGTCAGGATTTAGAGTGCATCATAGCACAGAGACCGCATTAGTCAAAGTTAAGTCAAAGTCAAAGTTACAAATGACCTCCTAATGGCATCAGACAAAGGACTCATCTCTGTACTTGTCCTGTTAGATCTTAGTGCTGCATTTGACACCACTGACCATCAAATTCTTTTACAGAGACTGGAACATCAAATTGCCATCAAAGGAACCGCCCTAAGCTGGTTTAAGTCGTATTTCTTAGATCGATCTCAGTTTGTTCACGTCAATGATGAATCCTCCATGCATACCAAAGTTTGTCATGGAGTCCCACAAGGTTCTGTACTAGGACCACTTCTATTTAGTTTATATATGCCTCCTTTAGGGAACATTATTAGGAATCACTCTATCAATTTTCATTGTTATGCTGACGACACCCAATTATATTTATCGATCAAGCCTGATGAAACCAATCAGTTAACTAAACTCCAAGCATGCCTTAAGGATATAAAAAGTTGGATGACCTACAATTTTCTGATATTGAATTCAGACAAAACTGAAGTTCTTTTAATTGGACCGAAACACCTCAGAAACTCTCTTTCTAGAGACTTAGTTACTTTAGATGGGATCACCCTGGCCTCCAGCTCCACCGTAAAGAATCTTGGAGTTGTTTTTGATCAGGATTTGTCCTTTAAAGTCCACATACAACAAATTTCAAGGAATGGCCTTTTTTCACCTACGTAACATTGCAAAAATCAGGCACATCCTGTCTCAAGCATATGCACTGTCATGGAAACTGACAGGAACCAAGATCAGAGATCATATTTTTTAGTGGTGTGTCGTTCGTGAACATATCGCTTACTTTGAGCTAATCTTTTATATGACACGGGAGTAATGAGTATTCTCAGTGAGTGATTCATTAATTTGCATACAGTATTTTCCCTCGCCACATGGCAGCTGCATCAGCTCAGTCAGGACAGGAAACAGAAATAATTAGTTCACGACTCAACTATGCGTCCTCAAGTTTGAGTCTCTCAGTCATTTGTCATGTGACAGCTACTGTTGTCACATGCAATACACATCACAGCCACATTCTGGTGTGTCTGTAGAAACGTCTGAATCCTCACCCTGACATCCCTATCAGTGTTTAATAGGCTTTTACCTCGCTCCATGTGGGCCCAGAAAACCTCTCCTCATTAAGCCTGCAGAGCTGTGGCAATTAATTTCAGCATACTGACTGATAATGAATGACATCGCTTCGGTGACATCTTGATTTGGGGGGTAGTGTTTGTATGGAGGTTGTCACATGCTAACCAGCAGCCCCTCATTATATAATCAGTGGTGCAGTGAATGCCACAGTGAGTAAAAGCTAACATGATAATATCACTGGATGGTGCTTTCCTTTCAGTACTGATGAGAGATAAAGGGGAAAGTGGCTGCTTTGTCTTTGAGGCCCATTTTAGACTGTTTAAGCAAAGGTGACCTGTCCTGCAGTGACCGTCACACTTGGAGCGAAAATTTCTGAATTTCTGCTAAACTAAACAAAATCATTTCTGGTCTCCAAGATTTATGTCCATCATTTAATCAACCAAGCATGAGCAAAAAGGTTTCCTCTCTTTGTAGTTTGCATTGGACAAGCCAAACACTGGCTCTGATTTATTTTTTGATCACATGTAATATAATCATAACAAAAACACATGTACAGCTGTCCATATTTACCACAGTCAGATTACACTCTGAAACTCAAATCACAAAAATATTACATTACTTCATCATGTTTGTTACTTTAACTGTTACTCATCATAAGTGGCGTTACAACAGCATTATAATAAAAATAACTGACTTCTTCTTTCCTCCCAGTCATAATTTCTTCAGTTGCTTGAGGGCTTTGTCACTTTGTCGTTTCAGGGCGTTTGTCAACACATTTGTAAATAATTGGAGATAAATACTGGACATTTTGCAGTTTGGATTAGTTTTTTCAATCCAAACCTTTGATTGTCCCTCACTCCCTGACACAGCGGCCCTGTTTTCACACTTGCTTGCTGTTGTACTGATCAGTGGTACATTTGCATGAATTTCATTATCAAAGTGCAGCTGTTGACCATCGTGGCCAGGAAATGAGGTTGGCAACATGTCCTCCTGTCCTCAATGAGACATTGCATGTTTCCTAGCAATCTGCTACTATTCCAAGAATGTCACAAACACTGATGTTTGATACACATAGTGTAGCAGCTCACTGGACACTGTCTAAGACCACCAACTACAAGTGGACTGGGTATTTTAGGGTCTGTATAAAATGACACATTGTGATATAAAACTTGACTTGATCAGACTTTTATCCACCATAGATATAATTTCTGTAGATAATGTGATATTACAGTAATAAGGTAAAAGGAAACCATTTACACAACAGATATTAATGTGATTTTTTTTTTGTTTTATGTTCATGTTTGTTGACAAAATAATCTTAATTAGAACTTTCACAGACGTCTGACATCTTCATCAGAGCCTGACCTCAGTTATTATCACATGACTTAAATACATAACTTTGGTTGGGACCCACTGAGGAGAACGCTATCATTTGTCTAATAATTTGGCTTAGTAAGCTATTCAGTGTAGGTGCTTTCCAGCACATACTAATATTGGTTAGGTGTAATATACAGGGGTGGAATTAACCAATTACTCTAATCTTCTGTTGACATGAGAATGGCCATGGATTTTTCTTTTTTTTAATGCACTGTTATCTCGTGATGACAACTTATCTCGTTATCTCGACATAACAAAGATTGTTTTCTTGTAATAACACATTAATTATTTCGTTATTTCGATATAACAGAAAGACTTTTGTTTTCGTGGGATAATTTTCAAGTCTGATGACTGTGTGCTGGTTAATGTGATCGTCCTGATTTCAGCCTAAGAGCTGCTACTGTGTGGTCCAGGTGTGTCCCAGGGAGGTGAAAATGGCAGATCACATTATTGATCAACGCATCAGGATGTACTTCATGAAAGAACATGAAATAAGACCTGCAGTTCATTGTGTTTCACTGGCTAGGAGCTGTTAACATTTTTTTAATTTCACTTTTACTTAAGTACTGTTTTTATTACTTTTACGTTTTAGTTTTATTTAGCTTTATGTAGTTGTAGTTGTAGTATTGTATTTTACTACATTTCAAGTCACATCTGTTAAGTAAAACTGAAAAAGTCACATAACAGTCCTGATAAATGTTGGTTGAGAATGGAGCAACAGAAATGTGTTCAATCATCTGCTGGAGAGCAGGGCTCTGCACTCAGCTGTTCAGTGCTTCACTGGCCGATGCAGGCTGACAGTGGGTGCCCTGCAGAAATATGTATAGCAAGCCTTTTTTAAATTCATATCATTTCTTTTTTCAACGTTATCAAACATGCATGATACAGAGGATCTAAGTACCCTTTAAGATAAGATAAGAGGAGATGAGATAAAAGGAAAGCTCATGGGGATGTGCCAAAAACTGTCGTCACATGTCAATCTTCATATGCGCCCATATTAAAATGTCCAACTTCATGGTTTTGGTTTCTATAGCCAATTTCCCCCGTTCTGTCACAATTCATTCCTCTGCTGCTCTGCCAGTAATTTTCTACTCTCCTCCCCTCTGCTCTCACTCCCTTCTCATCAGCCAACTCTGTTCACCTGTGCACTCAGGTGCTCCTCATCAGTATCTAGCCACTATTTAAGCAACACCAGCCCAGCGTTACGTCGCCAGATTGCCTTACTATGCAGAACTTTTCAGCACTTTTCTTCGGCTTGATTTCCCAGTTCCAACCCCGCCTGTACCTGACCCAGACTCTTTGTCTCTTCCCTGGTAAACCTGACTGCTTTCCGTCCCGACCCCGAACCCAGTCTGTGAGTTTCCTGGTGTTATTTCGTCCGTTCCTGTTTGGCATCTTGCCGCTCCGACTTGACCGTGGGAGATTACTCATTGGCTGCCTTCGGAGCTTTTGCGTAGGACTTCTGGACTGCAGCTCCGTCTACAGACTTTTAAAGAAAGACTGTGTTCCTGCCTACTGCTTAGTGCAGTCATCTGTTGCCAGAAGTGTAATAAAGAACACAAAATCACAGTAAGATTGTACTGCGTTTGGGTCTTCTTGATCGGTGACAGTACAATCTGGCCAAGAATGGACCCAGCACACAATCCTTCCCCGCTGAGCTGCTTTGAGAAGATTGAGGGCGTCCTCCAGCAGTACGAGGCCATGATGTCCGCTGCCACAATGGAAGCCAGGCAGGTGGCAGAGGCTAATGCACGGGCGCTAACAGCATTAGCTGAACAGATGCAGCTAACTGCGCAGCTCACAAATCCTACTGCTCACGCACCAACAGCAGCACCACCACTGGCACTGTCTTCTCCACCACTCCCCGATGTATCTCATGAGCCCTGGGGACCCATGAGTGCTATGATGGCGACCCAGAAACCTGCAGCCCCTTCATGACAAACTGTTCCTTGCTGTTCTCCCTCTACCCTCGCACTTTTGCCTCTGAACAAGCTAAAGTTGCATTCACCATCAGCCACCTCACAGGTAGAGCTCGCCTGTGGGAGTGGGAGAGTCAGTCTCCAGCCAGTCTCCAGACACCCCCCCCTTTTCATCTATGGCTTTGTTGGCACAACCCCAATATTAACTGGGAAGGGGGGGTTATCCATGAGTAGGGAACCACTTGTCACCGCACCTGCCTAAAACAAGGCTTGTCTCCACCCCAGTCATCCCCTTCCAGTCCACCACCTGACATCTCCAGGATGCCACCAAAGTACCACAGCCTCCGCCTGATGTTCTGGTGTTCAGTAAAACTAAAGCATTGTCTCTACCTACCTACCAAGTCTTGGGAAGAGCACATCATCCATGTTCAGTCTGTGCCTCAACGTCTCATAGAGAACTCCCTGTTCGTCAAGACGAAGAAGTGTGAGTTCGACGGATCTACAGTCTTTTTCCTGGGGTACGTCGTGGCCAAGGGCAGTCTCCAGATGGGCCCGTCGAAGGTCTTGGCAGTCACCTCCTGGCCCGTTCCTGACTCCCATAAACTGTTCCAACGCTTCCTTGGTTTTGCCAACTTCTACCGCCGCTTAATCCAAAACTACAGCTCCGTGGCCACTCCAAGGTGCCGTTCCGCTGTAACCCAGCAGCCGAGACCGCCTTCCGGACCCTCAAATTCCGGTTCAACACAGCGCCCATTCTCAAAGCTGCCGGATACCGACCGCCAGTTCGTGGTGGGGGCGGGGGCGGAGGCGGTGCTTTCGCAACGGTCTGCCTCTGATCGGAAGGTACATCCCTTTGCCTTCTTCTCTCAGCATCTGTCCACAGCTGAAAGGAACTACAACGTCAGCAACAGAGAATTGCTGGCGGTAAACTTTGGAGGAATGGAGACATTGGTTGGAGGACGTGAAGGTACCGTTTATAGTCTGGACTGATCACAAAATTTTTGACTACATACGCACAGACTAAACTCTCGCCAAGCCCGCTGGTCCCTGTTTTTCACCTGGTTCTACTTCACCCTCTCCTCTCGGCCTCCTAAGCCAGACGCCCTGCCTCACCAGTTCCAGAAGGAAGGGGATTCGGGCCAACATTCTTCAACCCCCCTGTGTGATGGCTACTCTTACCTGGGACATAGAAGAAAGGATAAGAGCGGCTACAGATGGGCAGGCTGGTCCTAGTGCCCAGCGCCAGTTCTGGCTACATTTGCGCCCTGGGCGAACAACATTATTAAGGTCTGTCTCATCTGCAATCAGCAAAAGGCTCACATCAGGCACCTGTGGGGCTCCTTCTGCCCCTCCTGGTTTCACATGGTCCCTGGTCCCACATCTCATTGAATTTTGTCACCGGTCTTTCGGTCAGTTGGTGCTGCTACAGGTGTTCCGCCTGCTTGGCCTCCCAGCTGACGTGGTGTCCGACCGGGGTCCCCAGTTTACCTCGGTCTTCTGGAGGGAGTTCTGCAGCCTGGTGGGGGCCACAGCCAGTCTCTTCTCTGGGTTCCACCCACAGAACAATGGACAGAGTGAACGGATGAACAAAGAGATGGAAACAGCTCTACGCTGCCTGGTTTCTCGGAATCCATCGGCATGGTTGCAGCAACTCCTGTGGGTGGAGTACGCCCACAATCCGCTAACCAGCTCTGCTACCAGCCAATCCCCATTCCAGTGTACGTATGAGTACCAGCCCGCTCTCTTTCCGGCCCTGCAAAGGGAGGTCTCCTGCCGCTCTGTCCAAGCCTTTATCTGTCGCTGTCGCAGGACCTGGGTCCAGCACAGTCCTCCCTTCTGCGTTCAGGGAGGCGTCACTCTGCGGCAGCCAGCAGATGGCAGTCCACAGCCCCTGGCTACAAGGTCGGTCAGAGGGTTTGGCTCTCCACTCGGGAACTGCCTCTGCAGGTGGAGTCAAAGAAGCTGGCTCCCGATTCCCAATCCAGCGAATAATTAATCCAGCTGCAGTGAGACTCCCACGCTCCATGCGGATCCACCCGACCATCCACGTCTCAAGGATCAAGCTGGTCCATGAAAGTCTGTTGGCGCCGTCAGTCTCTCGTCCTCCCACTCCCCGTCTCATTGATAGAAAACCAGCATTTGCAGTGTGATGCCTGGTTTGGTCCCGCTGCTGTGGGAGAGGTCTCCAGTACCTGGTAGACTGGGGGGGCTATGGTCCGGAGGGGAGGTCATCGGTTTCGGCACGGCACATTCTTGACCTGGACCTGGACCTGAAGTCTGGTGGCAAAGAATACACTATGTATACATGATATATACAATCATAGAGTATATCAATTCAAATCAGATTTTATTTGTATAGCCCAAGTCACAAAGTACATTTGCCTCGGAGGGCTTTACATTCTGTAGAGGGACCTGTAGCTCCTCCTGGAGAGGAGAAGGGTAAACAGTCTGTGGCCTGGGTGAGAGCTGTCCCAGGCAATACTGCATACCCTCCGCAGACACCGCTTACTCTGAACAGCCTCGATGGTGGGGAGTGGTGAGCCAGTGATACACCGGGCAGTTTTCACCACCCTCTGCAGCGCTTTTCGGTCCGTGATGAAGCAGCTGGTAAGGATGCTCTCAATAGTGCAGTCGTAGAAGTTCACCAGAATCTGAGGAGACAGGTGAGCCTTCTTTAGTCTCCTGAAGAAGAATAGGCACTGGTGAGCCTTCTTTACCAGGGTAAATTTATTTACATGAAAGGTCCTTGGAGATGTGGACCCCCAGGAATTTGAATCTGGATACACACTCAACCTTTGCTCTGTTGATCCGAATGGGGGTGTGTGTGTCTCCTTTGGTTCACCTAAAGTCCATGATGATTTCCTTGGTCTTCTTGGTTTTAATAGGGAGGTTCTTGCTGGCGCACCAGTATGAGAGGTGCTGGACCTCCTCCCATCAACATCCACTTGTGTCATCTGCGAAATTGATGATGGCGTTGGAACAATGTACAGGTTCGCAGTTGTGGGTGTCGTCCAACCTAAAAGACTGGGGTCTGTTCACATTCACATTTTGAATCTCTGAACTGACTTTTAAAAAGGTGTGTTAATGCTAAGGTGCCCTTAAGCACAATGCTCATCCCTTGGTTGATATAATGCAGCTGATTTGTGGCCAACAGTTAATGTGATTAAATCTGTCCAAGCTTGTGCGTTTAACAGTCAAACAAGGTCAAGTTCATTGGAAAGACTTTGTTACTGTAAAAAATGTAATAATAACTAAAAAATGTAATAATAATAATAATTAAAGCTGCAAGCAGCGATGTATGGGCCCTCACACATGCGCACATCGGGGTAGGCGCTGGACGCTGTCCCACGCGCATCGCACACCCGTCCGTCAAGTGTAGAGCAGGTCGCAAAAATCACATGTACATCACGACATCACAACAAGAAGCTGCAGCAAACCAGCTTTTGGCCACCATAGGGAGACAAACACACAGCAGCCACAAGTATGGAAAGCTGTCAATGCAGTCACGGGGTGCTCGAACTTTGAGGGGACACCACGGCCACAGCGTATGAAGTGGCATCATTGTTTTCACAAAAAAAAACACTAAATCACTGAGCCCTAAAGCATCAACATGAGCCAATTTGATGATACAGCGATCCAGATAGGCGTGACACCTTGACATGTGAAGCATGATATTTCCAACCACCAGCAGGTGGCACTATAGGTGAGTGTCACCGGGGCCAGCATCCATCCTATGACGTTTGGTCAGAATCGGGCGATGTATGCACAAGTTATAAGTGACTTTGGTTTTTGTGGCAAGCAGTGGCGAGTCGTCCAAGTTTGAGGCATCGCCACGGCCACACTGTTCGGACTTTGGAAAAGTTGTCTATAACTTTTAATCCCCCATGGTTTAAGAGTAACCTGGCCAAGTTTGAAGCCATTAGCATTTAATCTGTAGGACGAGTTCAACCATATGCGAGGTGTGGAAATGGGCAAAAATGGCGCCAAAACGCAACTTCCACCCAAAATGGCTGACTTCCTGTGCATCTGGCAAAATGGTGTCCATAAGCATTTTTGTGCGTCTAGGTATGACACATGCGTGTACTGAATTTTGTCGTCGTACGCCAAAGTCACCATATTTATTTGCCGTTTTTGAAAATTTGTAGGGGGCGATATAGAGACATTTTGTGACGCCAATGCACGCGACCACAAAATTATCAAATTTTTTCACAGGCATGATAGCTGAAAGTTCTGGATCTACTTTTAGAAACTATAGGAACCACAAGGAACTCAGCGTCCTGAGAGCACAGTGTTCTAGAGGGGTAGTAATGCCCGAGCCACCTTAACTGGTTCCTCTCGATGCGGAGGAGCAGCGGGTTCCTCTCGATGCGGAGGAGCAGCGGTTCTACTCTGAGCTCCTCACCCCATCTCTAAGGGAGAGCCCAGCCACCCTGCAAAGGAAGCTCATTTCGGCCGCTTGTATTCACGATCTCATTCTTTCGGTCACTACCCAAAGCTTGTGATCATAGGTAAGGGTAGGAATGTAGATCGACTGGTAAATCGAGAGCTTCGCCTTTTGGCTCAGCTCCTTCTTCACCACGACGGACCGGTGCAGAGTCCGCATCACTGTAGAAGCTGCACCGATCCGCGGGTCGATCTCCCGTTCCATCCTTCCCTCACTCGTGAACAAGACCCAGAGCAGGGCCGGTCCTAGCTATGGGCAATGTGGGCGGCCGCCCAGGGCGCATTCTCCGTGGGGGGCGCACGAACGCCCGAAAAAGCAAAAAACCTCGGTAATTTTCGAATCCGCTCATTAAGTTAGCGGAGCGGGCGCCCCGGGAGCGTGGTGTTGACAAGGCAGAGGGGGGCGTCGGACAGCCCGATGGGGGCGCACGCATCCAGGGGTGCACGGCGCATCCAGGAGCGCACGGGCGGCCGTTAGGGCGCACGAGAAAATGTTCGCCTAGGGGGGGGGGGGTTCGCCCAGGGCGCAAATGTGGCCAGGACCGGCGCTGACCCAGAGATACTTGAACTCCTCCACTTGAGGCAGGATCTCGTCCCCAACCCGGAGACTGCACTCCGCCCTTTTCCGGCTGAGAACCATGGCCTCGGATTTGGTGGTGCTGATTCTCAGCCCAGCCACTTTGCACTTGGCTGCAAACCGCTCCAGAGAGAGCTGAAGGTCACACTCCGATGAAGCCAACAGGACCAGATCGTCCGCAAAAAGCAGCGACCTGATCCTGAGGCCACCGAATCGCAGCCCCTCAACGCCCTGGCTGCGCCTAGAAATTCTGTCCATAAAGGTTATGAACATAACCGGTGACAAAGGGCAGCCCTGGCGGAGTCCAACTCCCACGGGAAACAGGTCCGACTTACTGCCGGCAATGCGGACCAAGCTCTGGCACCGAGAGTACAGGGACTGGATAGCCCGTATTAATGGGTCCGGAACCCCATACTCCCGGAGCACCTCCCACAGGACTCCCCGAGGGACATGGTCGAACGCCTTCTCCAAGTCCTCAAAGCACATGTAGACTGGTTGGGCAACTCCCATGCACCCTCCAGGGCCACGCTAAGGGTATAGAGCTGGTCCACAGTTCCACGGCCAGTTTCTGAGGTGTTTGGGTCCAATTACAAGAACTTCAGTTTTGTCTGAATTTAACATTGTAGGTCATATTTTGCAGAACTTTTTATATCCTTAACTTTTTTTATCCTTATATCCTATGAAATTCATATCAGTTGTTATGTAGTAACATATACTGACAAAACTTACCAGCAGACTGCAGTCTAAGCATCCCATGTAGCCCAATAGATAAGTGTGTGTTGCACAAGGCCTCCATTTCTGTCTTAAAACACTGTTTATTTTTTCATTGTGCAGATCAATCATCACCCCTACAGTTTGCTTGAAGTGTGTCTCATTCATTTGGCACAATGAGTACCTTACAGCTGCAAACTCATGATTGTACTGCTCTGCAACTAATGAATTCACTTCCACTCAAAGATTGGGGCACATGTTGAAGGAAAAGTGATGCAGGAAAAGTGAAGGACACCACCTGAAGATTAGAGAAAAAAGATTATATACCACAATTATGCTATTGGGAGGTAGAGAAAATAATAAAAAAATCATATACCAAGCTTTTTCTCACCACTGGCCTTTTGCAGCTTTACAAAAAGTTTTGGATATATATCCTTGAATTTAAGGAGTTCCAGAAGCCTGTTTATCATATCCGCAACTGACCCCTCTGATGACACACCAAGGGCATCAACAAGCATCCTGGAGTTCCTTCTTTTAAGGCCTTCTTTTGTTGACTGAAAATACCCATTTAAAACGGATGAAGCACACATTTCATCATGTAACGTAACAAAAACAAACTTATGAAGAATGACAAACTACATCAAGGGCTAGGTCTATGTAGTCATAGTACACAGACAAACCAGTAATATTAGCACAAGTATACCTTCTTTGACTCAATTATTTAGAGTATTATGTCCTCATTTATCTTTTTTGGGGGATGCTTGAAGTCAGTCTTTTTTCATTGCTTTTTTGACTTCCGTTTTTGGGAGAATGTTGCCTATTCTGTGCTCTCCCATCCATGGTGCCAAAGTGGAGTGGTGAACCGATGTGGCGTATAGGTTAGCCACAGATGTTCCTATTTGTAAAAAAAATAACATTGTAAGTGAAGTTGTTCAAAGATTTTGTTAATGTGGCATACACTAAGCTCAGTGTGAAGTTGATAAAGTTGTTCTTCAGCTTTTCACAATTTCCTACATATATACTAATATAGCACTGTCACTATGTAGTACAAACCTTAAATAATGCCTTCTGCTATCATTGACTGGTCCAGATCAGACCATGCTTTCACAATAGCCACCTCGATGTCTTTTTCTGGATCAGGCAGTTCCAACTGCAAGAAACGTTTAAAATAAATTATGGCATCCCAACCACACAACCTTTCATATAGAATCATAGAGTCAATGCTATGCACAAATATGTAATGCCATTCCAAGACGGATGCACAATTTCCATACCAATATTGTAACCTAGGTGAATATGCTAAACAAATAGAAGCCTAGGTCAGTACTAAATGTAAGCAAATAAAATAACAATTGTGTTTAAGGTAATAAGAAGCCTTAAAAATGGTGAGACTGTTCTGTTTATCATTATTTTTGTGTGTAGTGCCACGGTAAAAGCCAATAAGGTAACTCTAGCGCCGCTTGTTGGAGGGAGAGAGGAGTAAATAGGAGTAAAAGAAGTGTGTTTTGAGGTTTTATATCTTGTCTTATTACATTTTTGGGAAGATATTGTGTTAACCTGCTGTCCGCGCTGGATTTTCTTTTATTTGAGTTTTGGCCGAGGATTTGGTGAGTCATTTTTTTTAGCGTGTGTATTAGCAGGTTATTCCTTTGTTGTATAAGCTCAATGTGAAGACAATAATACTAGCAGCTAAGCTAATGCTGTCTGAACAGGTGTTAAGCTGTGTATTTTGTGTTTTTTTTTAATTGTGAAATGTGTAGCTAAAAGCTAAAAAGGAGCATGTGCATGGTAAAGTTGCCTCGCAGTGGAGTGAAAGCGAGAGCCGAGCCGGCATTTCAGGTCGCGGTTTGGATTGATTGATAGTTAACCTGTATTTCAGTGCTAGGATTTTATTTTCATTTATTCTTCTGATATATGTGAAGCTAAAATGCCTGTTTGTGCGTTGCCTTATTGTATGGCAGGCCAGGTTTTTAGTTGGGATCGTTGGGGTGTGAAAACACCTGGAGCTGTGGAAAGACGATGGCAAGCCACCCATAGGAGAGACACTCACCTGCACGCTGTCGGCAAAGACACTGATTCTGGCGCTCGTGGACTGTGGGAGGACAAAACTAACAGGTTTTGCAGAGACACAGTGAATTTCATTTTGAATGAGAAAGGACTTAACTAAAGGACTGGTGATCTTATATGCATTATTCTGTGAGATCTGATAATTGAGTTGTATTTGATATTTTATTGAACTGTGTTTTCTTTATGTATTTCCCTTATTGTGTGCCAGATTGGTATTACATGAATGGATTGTGTAAAGTTGAGTAGAGCTGGTTAAGCAAACTACAGAGAAAGTAGAAAAATAAAACTAAACTCATAAATAGGCCTAACAGAGATAAATTGATAACTTCAACTGAGTAAACTCAAAGGAGATACCAGGGACTAAACAACCGATATAAGAAACATAGGTACAAAATTATACCTCAACTCAAATAGGTTGTATTGAATCCAAAAGAGATAAACAGGGGTCAGTAACTTTATTTTCCTGAGATCTTGGGTTCATTTTGGTTGAAGGGAAATTGAACCGTTTTTCCTTGTGTGTGGTTGTGCATGTACAAATATTTGGTACCACCATATGATTGTTTTTCCATTCAGTTACCATATAAACAAGCCAGCAGTTAATACTTATTCACTGGTCTGTGGTCTGTTATTCCTGAGCACTAGTATTAATCACTCACCGAACCTAGAACCTAGACTCCGGTCCTAGTAGTCATACTTCAAGTGCTACAATATACTGTACATAAGGAAATTATGAAATATTTAATCCATGCCTACATCCTTGATACATTTGTGGGTCAGTGATAAAAATGTTCATCATTACAGGAATTTTAAAATGGAAGAAGTACAGGCAGCAAAAATATTCTTACGTGGGTCGTCAAAGGCAAGTTTCCAGTTTGCATCTCCTACTACCACAGCTGGGTGGTATCCTCACAGGTAGCAGAAGAAGTCAAACCTAAAGTTCCACCACTTCCTCTCATTGACAGGAAGTGGTGGAACTTTACGTTGCTTTCTGCACTGTCTGGTGGTGGTACCAGTTGTCATTTTTCAATGACAACTGGTATAAGGGTATCCAGCATTCGTCCACTGGTTGTTTTGTTCTGTAATTAACAACACATAAAAGTGAAATCTGTTATCAGTAAATCATTGCCAAATGCATATATTACAAAGTTCTGCTTAAATCTTATATATACACTGTATGTACTTATCTAGAACATAAAGCATTTATGGCTGCCTTACCGCCAACCCAGACAGCAGGAGTTCACACAATAGCAGTGTTTAATGACCCGGTTGTTAAAGTTGTGGAATCCAGAAAAGTAATCCCGGAACCTGACAACGTTAGTACAGCTTGGGCACTCTTTTACCATCTTGGCTCCTTATATGCCAGGTGGTTTCCCAGCTGCAGCCAATCACGGACTAGGGCCTGGAATCATTCCACCAATCATCTCCTGGTGGATGGCACATTCCTACTTACAATTAAATTGACAAGAAAGGGCTTCCGGTTGAGCGATGAGAGGAATGGCGGCATAGTTTGTAGCTCCTACCAGTCGGAGATAAATATACACCCCCCCCAACTAATGATAAAGCAAATTCAAATAGAAGTTACGAGGGATGAGTGGGGGGACACGCCAGAAAGGCCGAAAAAATCTGAAAACACAGGAAAAGACATAACATATGAGGCAAGCGGTGAAGCAGCTGATAATGGCGGCGAGGCATTAGCTGAAGACGTTACGCCAGCACTACACAAATACCTGATGGACATCACTAAAGAAATCCGTGAACTCAAAAATGACATAACGGCCCTCAACACGAGCTTTAAACAGGATTTTGCCAGTTTTAAAGAAGACGTTTACAACAAGCTTAAGGCAAACAAAGACGAACTACAGGACCAGAAGAAAAGTTTCAACGAGGCGCAAACACACATCGAGGAGCTCGAGGCATTCAACTTGGAAGCTAAAGACACTCTGCTGACAACCCTGCACGAGCAGAGGAAGCTACAGGACAAGCTAACCGATCTCGAGGGAAGGTCCAGGAGGAACAACGTGCGGATATTTGGAGTCCCGGAGGGCGCGGAGGGGGACTCGGTCCCCCGCTTTGTCGAGGAGCTACTACAGAGAAAGCTGACTCTGCCGGAGGGGACGAGTCTGCTGATTCAACGAGCGCACCGAGCGACGGCGAGGAGACCCGGTCCCGGTGAGACTCCGCGGTCCATAATCATAAACCTTCTCCGGTTTGACACAAAGGAGATGATATTAAGAAAAGCCTGGCAAAAGCGGGTTAAACTTGGCCACTCGCCTCTGTACTTTGACAACGACTATGCGGCCGAGGTGGTACAGCAACGCAGAGCGTATATGGAGATTAAAAAGACCCTCAAAGCTAAAGGCATCCGGTTCCAGACGCCCCTGACCAGGATCAGGATCCACTGGACCGACGGACCCCGGCTCTACAACAGCGCGCAAGAAGCAGCGAAAGAGATGAGGAAAAGGGGAATGGATGTACAGATGAAGGAGGCTGACGAGGAGCGCACGATGGAGGAGCGGATACACGCGGCATGGACATGGCAACACGTCGGGGAACCAGGGGCATGTGGCGGATTAACGCAACGCACGAGAGGAAAGCTGCAGGAGTTCAGGAGAGCCGAAGACAGAGGAAACATCTGATTGAAATGGGAGATCTAGACGAGAATAAGGTTTCATCTTAAAATAAGTGAACCATCACCATATCCTAGCTGTATAGTACTATTTATTTATTGTTAAAAGCAGAGTTTATATGCTAAAATATGGCTTGCCTTCCACTACTAGGCCTTTTATACGTTTCTTTTCGACTGGTAGAGTGGGAATGCAGAGAAATGTTGGACACTACTAGAAGGCAAGGGGGTCTATATGCAGGACCTCTACCCACCTCTAGTGAGGGGCCCCACCATTACTGGGGGACCTTCCCCTCTCCTACCAACAGGGGCACAGGCATGATTGAAGAGGCCCGTTGTTATCGGAAGCTTTGTTTTGGAGTTAGAGTTCATATTGTTGTTCGAGTTAAAGGTGTCAGTGGGAGAGAAGAGGGAAACTTAAAGAGTGGAGGAGATGCAACATAACCAACTTAAAGTGGTGTCTCTGAATGTGAACGGGTTAAGTAGCCCAATGAAAAGAGGGAAGGTCATAGCAAAACTAAAAAAAGAAAGAGCACAGGTTAATTTTCTACAGGAAACACATTTGTCGGATCAAGAGCATGAAAAATATAAAAGATTGGGATTTAAAAATACATACTATAGCTCATTCAAAAATAGGAGGAAAAGGGGGGTATTAATTTTGATTCCAAATGGAACAAAATTTGAGACCTTAAAAGAAATCAAAGATAAAGAAGGAAGATACATTTTGGTTAAGGGGGAAATTGAAAATCAATTAGTTACACTCGTCAATGTCTATGCACCTCCGGACAGTGATAGAGGGTTTTTTCAAGAATTCTTGATTTTTCAGATTGTGTGTTCAAGAACTCGCAGGCTAACGGCTCTGTGTCGGGGCGTTTACATCCAACAAATCCCCCTGACTTCATGGCACCCTTTGGACCACTCCCCGCTTATCCTTCGTGCAAACGACAAGTAGCCAACTTCTTTCTCACGTGTTTCTCACACGTTCGCCATACCTGTACATGTATCTACACCAGCAAACGACTGGGAATTGCGACTACTTCTCGGCGAGTGAAAGAACTTACATCCATAAAGACACATAAACAAATTAAATCGCAAAAGGGATTTTACGTACTATACTCCAGAATCGTGCCCCATAGGAAAACCAAATTCGTTTCTCATTCAAGTATAGACATTATTTTTTCATGAAATAACAGATATCTATATTATAATATAACGAAACGTGTATAAATATTAATAATTCGCAGAACCTCATCAAGAACTCAACTTTATTACAATGGTCAGTTCACTCTGTTTATCACTTTAATATGTAACTTCTACTAGTGATTACTGTAATACAGTTCTGGAGAATTACTTTGTTGTTGTATCTAAAAACAAGTCCAGGGATTTTAGGTTTTTGTAGAGGAAAACAAAACAAAAATCAAAACAGAAATAAAATCACATACAGATTGAAGAGTAAGAACGACAAATGGGGAAGGTAGATTTTACTAACTCTAGATTGGATGTTCCATGAACGTCCTTTTATGCTGGGCAAACTCATCTCGTTTACAGCATTTCAAATAAGGCGTCATAGGCTGCACTTCTCTCCGCTGCCGCTATGCCAGCCGCTGTCACCCCTTCGCGCCCGCACCACCATCGACCGCCTGTCGCCCTGCTGCCGGTTTCCTATCCCCCCCACTCCCGGCCGTGCGCGTGGCCCCGTTGCCTGCGATCCTCGGCGCCGCCGTGGACCCGCCCTCTCGCCTTCTCCCCGCCGGACCTTCCTTCTGCGCCTCCGGCCCCCCCGGCTCCCCCCTTCCTCGTCTCGGCGCTTCCGGCCCCCGCCCCTCCGCTGCCTCCCCTCCCTCCCCTCCGCGCTCCGCGGCTCCCATTCGTGTCGCATTTTTGCCCTCTCGGGCCCCCCGCACTCGCCCCTTCTTGTTGACCGTCCTACCACCACTCTGTCTCCCCCAGCCCGCGCCCCTCCGCGGCCGCGGGACGGCCTCCGGCCCACTTTTTCCGGTTTCACTTCTGGCCCCCTCCCCGACCCTCGGAGCGACAACCGCTTTGCCCAGTCCCTCCTGTCTCCCCAGCCCCGGCCCTGGCCGCACGCCGTAACTCCGATTTGCCCCCCACTCCCTACGCCCCCGGGGCGTGCCTCAGCTTCCCCGCCGCCTGGGACCCATCCCGTTTTGCCCCAGGCCCTTGGGGTCCCCCCCATGATTCTTCAGCCTAGCCTTCCGTGCGCTCCGTTACCCCCTCGTCAGGCTCCCCGCTCGGTTCGGCCCGCCGCCAGCCTCGCGCCCGAGGTTACGGTGATGATTGCCCCCGGCGGACCCGCGGACGGCATCTTCGGTGACACTTCTCGGCCTATATCATCCCTCTTCCATTGGTGCTTCGCTTTTTACGCTTCCCACACCCCCATCCTCGCCCCGCGACTCGCCACGCGCCGGTCGGGTTTTCGTGAGACGGCCGCCTGGTCCTTCCTGCCGCCACTGTGGCTTTCTGCAGAGGGCGCCTTTGGATGGCCCAGCTGTCGCCTGCCACACCAGCCCAAAACGTCGCATAACCTTCCTGCACTCCCCCACATGTTACTATAGTTAACTTTGGTTCGGATATTAATCCTTTTCCGGTTATTAGTCTAAATTGGTGCTAACACCCCCACACAAGTTAGCCTTGCACATAACTCACCCGTTTCTGTGTCAGATACCACACTTTTATTAAATGAACCGTAACAACAGTGGATTTTCTATAGTGAAGCCACGCACCTTTCGTTCGACCTTTTGTCCCAAGTGCTTCCCCCCTTTCCGTCTCAGCATTTCTCCATCTGATGTTTCTTTGCTTTCCCATTCCTCCTCCGCGTGCTTCGCATCGCTCCCCCGTGGCGCCTGGGCCTTCTGCGCTGGCCGCCCCCGGCTCCCCCGCCCCCCGCGCTCCGCCGTGGCCCTCCCCTTACTTGTCGCAGCGCCTGCCTCGCTCTGGTGGCCGGGCACCTCCTGTCGGGCGGAGGAAGGCCTTTCGGGTGCTCATTTCCCCTGTTTCTACATTCTCTTTTGTTTGCGCCACCATAGGTCCCGTCCCTTGGTTTGTGTTCCCGCCTCTACGTCCGCAATTCATGTCTTTCTTTCCCGCGTTCCTTTTCCTGCTTTCTGACTCTTGCTACTTCGCGTGTTGTCTTTGTCGTTTCGTT
>NW_020861223.1:0-302 GCF_000972845.2 Larimichthys crocea
TGTGTGTGTGTGTGATAACCCGTGCTCTCATAAAGAACCTGCGCTGTTCTTGTTGTGTGGAGCTCGTCAGGTTCTGTTAATCCAAACATCATAAGCAGGATAAAGATCTGCTGATGTGATAAAAGTGGAAACATGAAATCAGTGAATCATGTGAACTGTCCACCTCTTGATCCGGCGTCTATCGTGTCATCCGGAGGCTCGTCGCTGCCGCTAATTAAATGTACTGCACCCTCATTACCCAAAATCCTCTCTGTCACCAAGGACACTTGCCACTGTTTTTTTTTTTTTTTAGATTAATTTCC
>NW_020861223.1:352-569 GCF_000972845.2 Larimichthys crocea
ATGCTGGAAAAACGACATTTGATTGGTCGGCTGCTCTGGGATTGGGGCCTGGCTGTCACATGACCTGCTGAGTCAGCACACACACACACACACACACACACACACACACACACACACACACACACACACACACACACACACACACACAGCACTGATGACCTCTCCAGAGACAGGCCCATGACCCCATTACACCTGTCTGTCTGTCTGTCTGTCTGTC
>NW_020861224.1:0-618 GCF_000972845.2 Larimichthys crocea
AACTTAGCACAGATTGACACAGGTGAGAGGGGCTGAGGTGTGTCTGTACCTGCTGAATGTAACGCTGTGAAACAATCAGGAAACAACTTTTGATTTCTCTCATTAATGACAGATTTATCGAGGCCGGCGCTCGCTCTCTGTTATTGTCTCTCTCTCTCTAATCATCAGACACAAATCAAATTAAACTTCATGTCAAAAACTATTTCCCTGCAGGGATTAATAAAGTATTTCTGATCTGATCTGATCTGATATATTTTGCAGCATAAATTGTGAGTCAGACTCAGATTTAGAAGCTGGTACATGAAATAAACAAAGTGAGAACACACACAGGTAGATGATCAGAGTTTAGTCCATGAATCCACCTGGACAGTCCCAGAGACAGTCTCAGAGACAGTCTCAGAGACAGTCTCAGAGGCATTTGAGGCTGTTTGTGGAGGTTTGACCAATCTGAGTGTGTGTCTGGTTTGTGTAGCGTGAGGTGGAGCTCCGTTTTCCCTGAAGTTGGATCCTGATAAACTTCTCTCACGCATGCCGGTGTGTCTTTTTGTGTTGCGGACTGCTGGTGCAGAAACGTACGATCATCCACTGAAACGAATTGAAAGAACTCCATTTTTACCG
>NW_020861225.1:0-529 GCF_000972845.2 Larimichthys crocea
CCAGGCAGCGACAGGGTCCAGCGACCGTCGACAGAAACAAAGGCGAGGCCCCGCTCCACATCGACCTGGATCAGGACGTCTGGCCCTCAGCCTCACCAGACAGCCACTACGCTTCCCCCGGCGGCGGTGCCGTTTTCGCCGTGGTGGTGGCGCTGGAGTACGGCAGAGGTCTGTCGGGATGTCCCATAGAAAAGGGGGCAGAGTTTTTTGACCAAAATGATCGAAGTTGGCAAGATTATAGGTGGAGATTCTTAGATCTAGCAATGTTTGATGATCATAAACAAGCAGAGAGTTGATGGTTTGTGCAAAAAGTGTTACAAACAGGAGAAACACACACAACAGTCGGAGCAGCTGACAGCCCGCCACACACACTGGCGCCATCTTGACTCCCCCATCTTCACTCCCATGGTATATACCTCATCATGGTATATACCACCCTAAGAAACCTGGCAAGTTAAGGGTGGTATTCGATTGCTCAGCTAAATATCAGGGCATCTCCCTCAGTGACACCTTACTGACTGGCCCTGAC
>NW_020861226.1:0-745 GCF_000972845.2 Larimichthys crocea
TGGTGCAGAAATGTCCTGATGAAAAGGCAACAATAAACATCAGTTCTACCTCTTAGAGGATTATGAAGTGATGTGTATTTACAACTTGGATACAGATAAAAATAGACAGGGAACTTTTTTCAATGAGCTTGTATCTGACAAAGATTATTTTCCATATACTTTTTATACAATAGCCGATACTTATACTTGCCTGTTGTCATCAGACCTTGTTATGACCCTGTCTTTCATGCACTGGACTAAATGCATAGTTGTACTTGTTGCTGCTGATGTCCTGATTTGGACTGACTGTTGTTTCAGAAGCTGTAAACATCGAAGTAAATGTATGTTTTGTTTTATGCAGAGGGCTACTACAAATTTTAACAGTGTTCCGTTTGATTTTTGTAGTCAGTGTTATTGTTGAACCTAACTCACGGTGTCGCTATACACCAACCTTTAGATGGTTTAATTCCTCTGTCCTTTGTGGACAGACAGTCTTGTACACTCATTGCGTGGTCTAGATATCGAGACAGTCGCGGTGAATTGGTACTGTTATTCGTGGTGAGTGGTTTAACCGTGTTGGTTGTATCCATACTTTGACGTCTAGGGAACTGGTGCTTGTCGATGGATTTACAAATGTTCGCCTTTCAGCCGTACAGCTTCTATTTCCTGCTTCATTTTTTGCATGCCGCATATGGAGACATGAGCTATTCTCTTCCAGAGGAGATGAAACGGGGATCAGTGATTGGAAATATAGCCAAGGATCTTG
>NW_020861227.1:0-540 GCF_000972845.2 Larimichthys crocea
AAAGAGTATTGTAATGTAAAGTGACCGTATTATTGCAAGAGTAGTGACCATAATATAAATAATATTACAAAAGTAAGTGACCATGATATAAATAATAACTGCAGGGTATAAATAAAATAGGAAAAAATTGCATTGAGACATGAACAGGAGACTACAACATGATCAGGTGGTGCAGGTGTTTTAAAGTCTGACAGCAGCAGGAATGAAGGACCTGCGGATCCTCTCCTTCTTACACTGTGGGTGTAGCAGTCTGCTGCTGAAGGAGCTGCTCAGAGCCCCCACAGTGTCATGTAGGGGGTGACAGGAGTTAACAAATGTCAGCTTGGCTAACATCCTCCTCTCACCCACTTCCTTTATGGAGTCCAGAGGACAGTCCAGGACGGAGCTCGCTCTTCTAATAAGTCTTTTGAGTCTGCTCCTGTCCCTGTCCGTGCTGCCCCCTCTCCAGCAGACCACAGCATAAAGGAGGCCACCACAGAGTCATAGAAGGTCCTGAGGAGAACCCTGCACACTCCAAAGGACCTCAGTCTCCTCAGCAGG
>NW_020861228.1:0-19843 GCF_000972845.2 Larimichthys crocea
TTCCACACAGATCAAAGCAACAGAACAATGATGTTGTCAGTACTGGTTCTTAATTCCAAAAAATCAAAGCAAAAGAACCCTGATGTCAACATCAAAGGCAAAGAACCCTGATGTTGTCAGATCTGGTCCAAAATTCCAAAAGATCAAAGCAAGGAACCATGACATCATCGGATTCAGTTCTAAAGAGAACTGGACCTGGTTCTAAATTCCAAAAGATCAAAGCAAAGCAACCATGATGTCATCAGATTCCAAAATATCAAAGCAACAGAACCATGATGTCATCAGATTCTGGTTCTAAATTCCAAAAGATCAAGGCAAAGGAAACGTGATGGTGTCGGATTCCGGTTCTAAATTCCAAAAGATCAAAGCAAAAGAACCATGATGTCAAATCTCAAGGAAAGAACAATGATGTTGTCAGATACTGATTCTTAATTCCAAAAAATCAAAGCAAAAGGAACCATGATGTCAAAAGATCAAAGGCAAAGAACCATGATGTTGTCAGATTCTGGTTGTAAATTCCAAAAGATCAAAGAAAGGAGCCGTGACACTATCGGTTTCTGGTTGTAAATTCCAAAAGATCACAGCAAGGAACCGTGACGTTATCGGATTCCGGTTCTAAGGAGAACCGGACCTGCTTCTAAATACCAAAAGATCAAAGCAAAGCAACCATGATGTCATCAGATTCCAGTTCTAAATTCCAAAAGATCAAGGCAAAGGAAACGTGACGGTGTCGGATTCCGGCTCTCAATTCCAAAAGATCAAAGCAAAGGAACCATGATGTCAAAAGATCAAAGCAAAGGAACCATGATGTCATCGGATTCCAGTTCTAAAGAGAACTGGACCTGGTTCTAAATTCCCAAGATCAAAGCAAGCAACCATGATGTCATCAGATTCCAAATATTCAAAGCAACAGAACCATGGTGTCATCAGATTCCAGTTATAAATTCCAAAAGATCAAGGCAAAGGAAACGTGATGGTGTCGGATTCCGGTTCTAAATTCCAAAAAATCAAAGCAAAAGAACCATGATGTCAAAAGATCAAAGGCAAAGAACCATGATGTTGTCAGATTCTGGTCCAAAATTCCAAAAGATCAAAGCAAAGGAACCATGACATCATCGGATTCCAGTTCTAAAGAGAACTGGACCTGGTTCTAAATTCCAAAAGATCAAAGCAAAGCAACCATGATGTCATCAGATTCCAAAAACTATCAAAGCAACAGAACCTGATGTCATCAGATTTGCAGTATAAAATTCCAAAAGATCAAAGGCCCAAAGGAAACGTGATGTCAGATTCTGGTCTTTTACAATTCCAAAAGATCAAGCAAAACCATGATGTCAAAGATCCAACGGAAAGACCAATGATGTGTCAGATCTGTTCTTAATCCAAAACAAATCAACCATGATGTCAAAAGTCCAAAGTCAAAGAACCATTATGTTGTCCGATTCTGGTTATAAATATCAAAAGATCAAAGCAAAGCAACCATGATGTCAAATGATCAAAGCAAAAGAACCATGATGTCATCAGATTCTGGTTCTAAGGAGAACCGGAACTGGTTCTAAATTCCAAAAAATCAAAGCAAAGCAACCATGCTGTCATCAGATTCTGGTTCTAAATTCGCAAAAGATCAAAGCAAAGGAACCATAATGTTAAAAGATCAAAGCAAAGGAATAATGATGCAACAAAGAACCACGATGTTGTCAGATTCTGGTTATAAATTCAAAAGATCAAGCAAAGCAACCGATGATCAAACGATCAAAGCAAAAGAACCGTGATGTCATCAGATTACGGTTCTAAGGAGAAACGGAACTGGTTCTAAATTCCAAAAGATCAAAGCATAGCAACCATGTCATCAGATTCCGGTTCTAAGGAGAACCGGAACTGATTCTAAATTCCAAAAGATCAAATCAAAGGAACCATGATGTCAAAAAGATCAAAGCAAAGGAACCATGATGTCAAAAGATCAAAGGCAAAGAACCATGATGTTGTCAGATTCTGTTTATAAATTCCAAAAGATCAAAGCAAAAGAACCATGATGTCATCAGATTCCGGTTCTAAATTCCAAAAGATCAAAGCAAAGGAACCATGATGTCAAAAGATCAAAGGCAAAGAACCATGATGTTGTCAGATTCTGGTTCTAAATTACAAAACTTCAAAGCAAGGAACCGTGACGTCATTGGATTCCGGTTCTAAGGAAAACCGGAACTGGTTCTAAATTCCCCAAAATCAAAGCAAAGTAACCATGATGTCAAAAGATCAAAGCAAAATAACTATGATGTCATCAGATTCCGGTTCTAAGGAGAACCGGAACTGGTTCTAAATTCCAAAATATCAAAGCAATGGAACCATGATGTCATCAGATTCTGGTTCTAAATTCGCAAAAGATCAAAGCAAAGCAACCATGATGTCAAAAGTCCAAAGTCAAAGAACCATTATGTTGTCAGATTCTGGTTATAAATTCCAAAAGATCAAAGCAAAGCAACCATGATGTCAAACGATCAAAGTAAAAGAACCATGATGTCATCAGATTCCGGTTCTAAGGAGAACCGGAACTGGTTCTAAATTCCAAAAAATCAAAGCAAAACAACCATGCTGTCATCAGATTCTGGTTCTAAATTCGCAAAGATCAAAGCAAAGGAACCATGATGTCAAAAGATCAAAGGCAAAGAACCACGATGTTGTCAGATTCTGGTTATAAATTCCAAAAGATCAAAGCAAAGCAACCATGATGTCAAAAAGATCAAAAGCAAAGGAACCATGATGTCAAAAGATCAAAGGCAAAGAACCATGATGTTGTCAGATTCTGGTTCTAAATTCCAAAAGATCAAAGCAAAAGAACCATGATGTCAAAAATAAAGCAAAAAGGCAAAGGACCATGATGTCAAAAGATCAAAGGCAAAGAACCATCATGTTGTCAGATTCTGGTTATAAATCCCAAAATATAAAAGCAAAGCAACCATGATGTCAAACGATCAAAGCAAAAGAACCGTGATGTCATCAGATTATGGTTCTAAGGAGAAACGGAACTGGTTCTAAATTCCAAAAGATCAAAACAAGGAACTGTGATGTCATTGGATTCCGGTTCTAAGAGAACGGAACTGATCTAAATTCCAAAATCAAATCAAAGAAACCATGAGTTCAAAAAATCAAAGCAAAGGAACCATGATGTCAAAAGATCAAAGGCAAAGAACCATGATGTTGTCAGATTCTGTTTATAAATTCCAAAAGATCAAAGCAAAAGAACCATGATGTCATCAGATTCCGGTTCTAAATTCCAAAAGATCAAAGCAAAGGAACCATGATGTCAAAAGATCAAAGGCAAAGAACCATGATGTTGTCAGATTCTGGTTCTAAATTACAAAACTCAAAAGCAGGACAGTGACGCATGGATTCCGGTTTAAGGAAAACCGGAACTGGTTCTAAATTCCCCAAAATCAAAGCAAAGTAACCATGATGTCAAAAGATCAAGCAAAATACTAGATGTCATCAGATTCCGGTTCTAAGGAGAACGGAACTGGTTCTAAATTAAAAATTCAAAGCAATGGAACCATGGTCATCAGATTCTGGTTCTAAATTCACAAAAGATCAAAGAAAAGCAACCATGATGTCAAAAGTCAAAGTCAAACAACCATTATGTTGTCAGATTCTGGTTATAAATTCCAAAAGATCAAAGCAAAGCAACCATGATGTCAAACGATCAAAGTAAAAGAACCATGATGTCATCAGATTCCGGTTCTAAGGAGAACCGGAACTGGTTCTAAATTCCAAAAAATCAAAGCAAAACAACCATGCTGTCATCAGATTCTGGTTCTAAATTCGCAAAAGATCAAAGCAAAGGAACCATGATGTCAAAAGATCAAAGGCAAGAACCACGTTTTGTCATATCTGGTTATAAATTCCAAAAGATCAAAGCAAAGCAACCATGATGTCAAAAAGACAAAGCAAAGGAACCAGAAATGTCAAAAGATCAAAGGCAAAGAACCATGATTTTTCAGATTCTGGTTCTAAATTCCAAAAGATCAAAGCAAAAGAACCATGATGTCAAAAATATCAAAGCAAAGGAACCATGATGTCAAAAGATCAAAGGCAAAGAACCATCATGTTGTCAGATTCTGGTTATAAATCCCAAAATATAAAAGCAAAGCAACCATGATGTCAAACGATCAAAGCAAAAGAACCGTGATGTCATCAGATTATGGTTCTAAGGAGAAACGGAACTGGTTCTAAATTCCAAAAGATCAAAACAAGGAACTGTGATGTCATTGGATTCCGGTTCTAAGGAGAACCGGAACTGATTCTAAATTCCAAAAGATCAAATCAAAGGAACCATGATGTCAAAAAGATCAAAGCAAAGGAACCATGATGTCAAAAGATCAAAGGCAAAGAACCATGATGTTGTCAATTCTGGTTATAAATTCCAAAAGATCAAAGCAAAAGAACCATGATGTCATCAGATTCCGGTTCTAAATTCCAAAAGATCAAAGCAAAGGAACCATGATGTCAAAAGATCAAAGGCAAAGAACCATGATGTTCAGATTCTGGTTCTAAATACAAAACTTCAAAGCAAGGAACCGTGACGTCATTGGATCCGGTTAAGGAAACCGGAACGGTTCTAAATTCCCCAAAATCAAAGCAAGTAACCATGATGTCAAAAGATCAAAGCAAAATAACTATGATGTCATCAGATTCCGTTCTAAGGAAACCGAACTGGTTCTAAATTACAAAATACAAAGCAATGGAACCATGATGTCACAGATTCTGGTTCTAAATTCACAAAAGATCAAAGCAAAGCAACCATGATGTCAAAAGTCCAAAGTCAAACAACCTTATGTTGTCAGATTCTGGTTATAAATCCAAAAGATCAAAGCAAAGCACCATGATGTCAAACGATCAAAGAAAAGAACCATGATGTCATCAGATTCCGGTTCTAAGGAGAACCGGAACTGGTTCTAAATTCCAAAAAATCAAAGCAAAACAACCATGCTGTCATCAGATTCTGGTTCTAAATTCGCAAAAGATCAAAGCAAAGGAACCATGATGTCAAAAGATCAAAGGCAAAGAACCACGATGTTGTCAGATTCTGGTTATAAATTCCAAAAGATCAAAGCAAAGCAACCATGATGTCAAAAGATCAAAGCAAAGGAACCATGATGTCAAAAGATAAGGCAAGAACCTGATGTTGCAGATCTGGTTCTAATTCCAAAAAATCAAAGCAAAAGAACCATGATGTCACAGATTCCAAAATATCAAAAGAACCATGTGTCATCAGATTGCAGTTAAAATTCCAAAAGATCAAGCAAAGAAACTGATGTTCGATTCGGTTCTAAATTCCAAAAGATCAAAGCAAAAGAACCATAATGTAAAAGATCAAAGGCAAAGAACAATGATGTGTCAGATACTGGTTCAATCAAAATCAAAGCAAAGAACCATGATGTCAAAAGATCAAAGGCAAAGAACCATATGTTGTCAGATTCTGGTTATAAATTCCAAAAGATCAAAGCAAAGCAACCATGATGTCAAACGATCAAAGCAAAAGAACCATGATGTCATCAGATTCCGGTTCTAAGGAGAACCTGAACTGATTCTAAATTCCAAAAGATCAAAGCAAGGAACCGTGACGTCATTGGTTTCCTGTTCTAAGGAGAACCAGAACTGGTCCTAAATTGGAAATGATCAAAGCAAAGCAACCATAATGTTATGAAATTCCAAAATATCAAAGCAACGGAACCATGATGTCATCAGATTCCAGTTCTAAATCCCAAAAGATCAAAGCAAAGGAACCATGATGTCAAAAGTCCAAAGGCAAATGTAACCCTTCTGAAGCAGAAAAGTATTAGTAATGATAATAATAACTTGAACTAATGGCCAGAATAAGAAACAGAAGATTTAAATTCGGCTACGGAGCCCAGGTGTAACCAACCAATGCACATGAACGACACGACACTGTGGATCTTTTTGTTAATGAGAACAATGCTCCCCTATTTTAATATGAAGCTGGGGAGAATAATAAACCGCATGAAATACATACAACAGCCTTACCCGGGTAGGTATAGAAAATAACAAACAAAATAAAAAGTTTTCGCAGCTGCGTGTGTTTTTTCTTATTGTTCTGTTCACTTCACTATATCTGCACCCTTTAGGTGTCAGTCCAGTGTGGGTGTGTGTGTATGTGTAAAAGTGAGCAAAAGGATTCAATACGTCTACGATCCTCCAGGGTCCCGCTCGCCATCAGTGTCTCTCTCTGGCTCCGTCCTCCAGACAGGCTCTATCGAAATCCAAGGGTTCCTCAAAAACCTGACCTACATTAAGTAGGATCAACATATTTCTTCAATTTTCAGATCTTAAACTATGAATTATGTACATAAATCACTTTAAATTGTCTCTATATTCTGTAGAGAATAGTGCTTTAACTAATTTTGTATTGCAAAATAAGATCACAATTTCTCAGTAGCAAAAGGTAAATAATTCAAAGTATATTATGATACCAAATGAATATTTTTCTAACAGTACCATCACATATATATATATGCTATTTACATAGCAATTAACATATTAATTATCACAAATAACCAAAATGTAAACTGTTGTAATGTTCACAGTAAGAAACCATAACTTAACGTGCTTAAAATAAACAAATATGTTCACAGTCACACACATAGCACACCATAACTCAAGTAAAAGCTAGACAAAATTGTTACATCAGAGCTTATTCATCAATACTTTGTGTGACTAGCAGTGCTGATTAGCCCCGGAGCTAGCACTCTGATATTAGCGTTGAGGCTAGTGGTTAGCTCACGGAGTTAGCCGTTTAGCTTGTAGAAGCTTGTAGAGCACCTCTCCTCTGGACAGCCACCGGACTCTGTTGTGCAGCAGCAGATCAGAGTATGTGCTCTCCACCTCATCCAATAATGCACGGAATTGGCGGTGATTTAAACCATTTGCCATTATTTTATTGACAATTTGAATGACAACATTCATGACCTCTGTGCATTCTGGAGGGAAAGTTTGCGCGCACAATGCCTCTTGGTGCAGGATGCAGTGAAAAGTCAGCAGCTTTCTATCGAGTGATTTCTGCAGCAACGCCACAAAGCCCCTGTGCGCTCCAGTCATACTTGGTGCCCCATCGGTAGCCACTGACACTAGGTGGGTTGTTTTTATTTCTTTGGCTCGTAAACACTCAAAAACAGCCTCACAGACGTACTCCCCTCGTGTCTGGCATCTTAGTGGTATCAGCTCAACCATTTCTTCCTGCGGTCCAGTGGAGTTCACATATCGGCAGAACAGCGCTATTTGTTCAATATCATTTTTGTCTTTTGACACATCACAGGCGATTGAGTACGCTGCAGCTGAATTGATGTGTTACGACCCCGGCTCTCGGGAATGTCTTTAATTTGCTGTTTTGTGATATTTTCTGCCATTTTTATGGTTCTGTCTTTGACGGTCTTCACAGAGAGAGGCATCTGTCTGATTTTCTGCACAATTTCAGACTTGTTTTTAAAGTCCGCGAATAGGTGTTCTGAAATCCACAAAACTTGCATATGTAGTTGAATTTGAAGACTTTACCCACCTCTTGAATTGATTTTTCGTCAGATCAGCCTTCCGCGTCAGTTCCTTAACAGCTTTTTTTCTCTCTTCTCCCTCAGGATATTTTTCAGCAAAGGCTGCGTGTGTATTGTTGAAATGTCTTGCGACATTTGACCATTTATTGCATACTGGTAGGCCACTCTCGTTAGAGGTGAAAGCAAATGAGTCTGCCCAAGCATCATTGACACGATCTATTTTCCTCTGATATTTTTCTTTTTTTATTTCTCCATATCTGGCCTTGTTGGGGTTGAAAGTTGGGATGGCGTTGGGGCGGGATACCGGCTTTCACGAGTATGACGTTTATTTTGAGCGACAAAAAACAATAAATATTCTTTTATTAATATTTAATATTTAATATTTCAAGATCGCATCAAGATCTTCCAATTTAGAACTAAAACACTAAAACAATAACTAACACAAATAAATAACATAAATCTTTTTTAAAGTAATTTATTTTCCCAAGCCACTGGAGCCGCAGTGTAAGGATGAAAGAGCGCATGCGGCTCGGAGCCGCAGGTTGCCGACCCTGTTCTAGAGGCTTCGGCGAAAAGACCGCGTCAGGTGGGATTACAGACTGCGTCTGCTCCTCTGACTGTCTAACGACCGGGACCCCAACCATCCCTTCAAATTAAAGTTCCCCTAGTTTTTCAACTGAACTAACCACAAATAGTCTTTCTTCATGAATTTGACAGTCTTTAACTCACATATTCTCTCTTTTTTTAGATATAAATTAACACATTTTAACACATTTTTTAGCTTAATTTATCTGTCTGTTTTTAATGCACAATGAAATTACCTTTTTAATGCACAGTTTTTTATCTGAGTTACACAAGAACCATATGTTGTTCAGATTCTGTGTTCTAAATTCCAAAAGATCAAAGCAAAGCAACCATGATGTCAAGATTCCAAAATATCAAAGCAACAGAACCTGATGTCATCAGTTCCAGTTCTAAATTCCAAAATCAAGGCAAGAAAACGTGAGGTGTCGGATTCGGTTCTAAATTCCAAAAGATCAAAGCAAAAGAACCATGATGTCAAAAGCTCAAGGAAAAGAACAATGATGTTGTCAGATATGGTTCTTAATTCCAAAAATCAAAGCCAAAAGAACCATGATGTCAAAATATCAAAGGCCAAGAACCATGATTGTCAGATTCTGGTCCAAAATTCCAAAGATCAAGCAAAAGGAACCATGACTCATCAGTTCCAGTTCTAAAGGAACTGGACCTGGTTCTAAATTCCAAAAGATCAAAGCAAAGCAACCATGATGTCATCAGATTCCAAAAATACAAAGCAACAGAACCATGATGTCATCAGTCCAGTTATAAATTCCAAAAGATCAAGGCAAAGGAAACGTGATGGTGTCGGATTTCGGTTCTAAATTCCAAAAGATCAAAGCAAAAGAACCATGATGTCAAAAGCTCAAAGGAAAAGAACAATGATGTTGTCAGATACTGATTCTTAATTCCAAAAAATCAAAGCAAAAGAACCATGATGTCAAAAGATCAAAGGCAAAGAACCATGATGTTGTCAGATATGGTTCTAAATTCCAAAAGATCAAAGCAAAGGAACCATGACATCATCGGATTCCAGTTCTAAAGAGAACTGGACCTGGTTCTAAATTCCAAAATATCAAAGCAACAGAACCATGATGTCATCAGATTCCAGTTATAAATTCCAAAAGATCAAGGCAAAGGAAACGTGATGGTGTCGGATTCCGGTTCTAAATTCCAAAAGATCAAAGCAAAAGACCATGATGTCAAAGATCAAAGGCAAAGAACACATATGTTGTCAGATACTGGTTCTTAGTTCCAAAAAATCAAAGCAAAAGAACCATGATGTCAAAAGATCAAAGGCAAAGAACCATGATGTTGTCAGATTCTGGTCCAAAATTCCAAAAGATCAAAGCAAAGGAACCATGACATCATCGGATTCCAGTTCTAAAGAGAACTGGACCTGGTTCTAAATTCCAAAAGATCAAAGCAAAGCAACCATGATGTCATCAGATTCCAAAATATCAAAGCAACAGAACCATGATGTCATCAGATTCCAGTTATAAATTCCAAAAGATCAAGGCAAAGGAAACGTGATGGTGTCGGATTCCGGTTCTAAATTCCAAAAGATCAAAGCAAAAAGAACCATGATGTCAAAGCTCAAGGGAAAAGAACCATGATGTTGTTCAGTTCTGGTTGTAAATTCCAAAGATCAAAGCAAAAGGACCATGCGTTATCGGTTTCTGGTTTTAAATTCCAAAAGATCACAGCACAGGAACCGTGACGTATCGGTTCCGGTTCTAAGGAGAACCGGATTGCTTCTAATACCAAAAGATCAAAGCAAAGCAACCATGATGTCATCAGATTCCAGTTCTAAAATTCCAAAGATCAAGGCAAAGAAACGTGACTGTGTCGGATTCCGGCTCTCAATTCCAAAAGATCAAAGCAAAGGAACCATGATGTCAAAAGATCAAAGCAAAGGAACCATGAGGTCATCGGATTCCAGTCCTAAATTCCAAAATATCAAAGTAAGGAATGGTGACGTCATCGGATTCCGGTTCTAAATTACAAAAAAACAAGGCAAAGGAAACATGATGTCAAAAGATAAAAGCAAAAGAACCATAAAGATGTCATCGGATTCCAGTTCTAAATTCTAAAAGATCAAACCAAAGCAACCATGATGTCATCAGATTCCAAAATATCAAGGCAACAGAACCATGATGTCATCATATTCCAGTAATAAATTCCAAAAGATCAAGGCAAAGGAAACGTGACAGTGTTGTATTCCAGTTCTAAATTCCAAAAAGCAAAAGAACCATGATGTCAAAAGATCAAAGGCAAAGAACCATGGTGTTGTCAGATTCTGGTTCTAAATGCCAAAAGATCAAAGCAAAGCAACCATGATGTCATCAGATTCCAGTTCTAAATTCCAAAAGATCAAGGCAAAGAAAACGTGACAGTTTCGGATTCCGGCTCTCAATTCCAAAAGATCAAAGCAAAGGAACCATGATGTCAAAAGATCAAAGCAAAGGAACCATGGCAACCAGGCAAACCGCTGCTGCTGCCACCTCCTCATCATTATTATTTCTTCAGCCCCGTTCCTCATCCCATCGTGTCTTATCCGTGTGTGTGTGTATGTGTGACTCATCATCAGTTGGACATTTTCTCACTGGATGTTTTTTTTTTTGGAGGTTTCTTTTGCATATCATCTGCTAATGAACATTTTCCCACTTTAGGAGATTTTATGTGTGACTCATTCCCTTCTTCTTTTTCTTCTTTTTCTTCTTCTTCTTTTTTTTTTTCTCCCCGCGAGCGTCGGGTCGCGGAGGCCCGTCGCTCCTCTCCTTCCCTTCATCCTTCGCCTCGTCCTTCTACTTCTTCTTCTATTTTTCCCTCTCCTCCTCCCCTTTCTCGCTGTCCCTCCCCTCGCCTCCGCATGCCCTTGTTTCTCCCAGTGTGCGGCGTCGCTCCTCTCCTTCCTCTCGTCCTTCGCCTCGTCCTTGTACTTCTTCTCCTATCTTTCCCTCTCCTCCTCCCCTTTCTCGCTGTCCCTCCCCTCGCCCTCGTTCCTCCCAGTGCGCGGCCGGCCTCCAAGACCCCACGAGGTGTCACTCCTCTCCTTTCTCTCGCCCTTCGCCTCGTCCTTCTCCTTCTTCTCCTCGACCTCTCCCTAGCCATTCCCCTCACATGCACACACTTGTTCCTCCCGTCGTTGGCATTGGGCCTCTCTAACCCCCCCGCATTCCTTCCCTAGTCCTGCTTGTTTTCTCCTCTGTGTGCTCTCCCTCACACACACCGGCTGCTGGTCGGACTTACTGAGTGAGCATGAATTGTCCGACAGAGGGCGAGTCATCCAACCGGCTCTCTCCCTCCCTTGCTCCTCTGACTCACTGAGCGAGCTTTAATTTTCTGAACCATGGACGGCGAGTTGTCCGATGGAGCTCTCTCAACCCTCAACTATGTTCCGCCCCTTGAACAAAACAGACCAGCTCACACATCAGCAGGCCAGAGAAGAGGCAGAAGGCTCTGGGAAAGGTAGGTAGGAAATGAAAGGGGGATGAAAGTACAAAGAGACCATGGCGCAGTCTTTTTACATATTGTCTTTGCTTTTTGACTTGACTGACTATTTTTGTATTTTCTTTCTTTATTGATTTATTTATTTAAAAAAAAATGTATTCATGTATTCATAGCACTGGACTCCGAGGACGAGGAGTGTGAGAGGATGTACAGTGACCGCAACAGCAGTGAGAGGTGAGTACGAAGAAAGAAGAGGAGAGTAAGAGGAGGACGAGAGGACAAAGAGAGCGCGTCGAGGGACTGAGGCCGTTTTTTTCACTCTAAGGATGACTCAGAAGTAGCGAAAAAAACCCAGTGTGGACGACGAGAGGAGGATGAGGAAGAGGAGGCCTCTCAGCCACGGCAAGGTGGACGAGGAGGAGAACGGAGGAGAACAGAGGAGAATGGACACGGTCGTCACGAAGAACCTCTCCGCACCCAGGCGTTTCGCCACAGTGGAAAGGACAGAGCGAACGCAGTGCGAAGAATGACAGGTGAGTACGAAGCAAGAAGAGGAGGAGAGGAGAAGAGCGAGAGGTGACCGGCCACCACGGACGACCTTTCCGACGCGAGATGTTTCGCTGCCGAAACGGTCCCGGGAGGGACCCGGCGACGGCAGCAGGGGAAGGTGATCGGGAGTGTTGGTGGTATGCTAACCACCCCGAGTTCTGCTGACCTAGTGGAATACAGAGAGATATTCAGTTTAAAGAGAGCAGACCCCCCTGTTTCCTGTGACTACTTCTCCTTTCTCAGAGACAGGCCTAGTGACACATCCTGTTTGCTTCAAACTGTGGTGCAATAACGACTAGTCTGCACAAAACTTATCTAACAGCAAGGACCTATCGCCACATCCTGTCATCATTACAAAGCGCAGTTCAAAATAACACATTTTGTCTCAACAGTATTCTAAGCAAGCTTTAAGCATCAGTAGTCAAACTGCACATACTTTAAAATTCATATAAGCATTGAATGTATATTACCACAGGAGCTAGAGGAGAGAAGAGAGGAGGATGAGGAGGAACAGGAGGAGAACACGAGGTGTTTCACGGCCAAAAAAGCCCTAGAAGAGAGCTTGTCAGGCGAGCCTCGCTCTGAAGAGGAGGATGTATCAGAAGAAGAAGGAGGAGAAGGGGAAGAAAACACCCCATCAGAGCAGGAAAATGTAACATCATATTCGGGAGAAGAAGAAGAAGACAAAGAAGAAGAAGGAGGAGGGGAAGGAGAAGAGGGAGAGGGAGGAGGAGGAGGAGGAGAAGAAGAAGAAGACGAAGAAGAAGAAGAACGAGATATCGTCATTCTGCCTCTTCCTCACGCCAGAAATAGACAAATTCATTCTAGAGGAGACTAATCGTGAGGGTCTTAGGAAATACGGAAGACACAGCTGGAAGCGGATGGATGAGATCGACCTGCACGCCTACATGGGGCTGCTCGTCCTCGCCGGCGTGTACAGGTCCCGAGGTGAGGCCCCCGCCAGCCTGTGGGACGCGGAGAGCGGACGTGCCATTTTCCGTGCCACGATGTCGCTCAAAGTCTTTCACGTTTACTCGAAGCTGGTGCAGTTCGACGACCGCGAAACGAGAGTGGAGAGACGCGCCTCGGGCAAACTGACGGTGAGAAAGGTCTGGGACGCGTGGGTCGAGCAGCTTCCGACCCTCTACAACCCTGGGCCTCACGTCACGGTGGATGAGCAACTGGTTCCGTTCAGAGGTGACGACACAAACGATGAATCAATAAAAACTTTCTTTTATTTATTTATATATTATTTTAATTTTTTTAATACAATAAAGTTTTTTTTTGTCTGTTTTTCTTTTGGTAGTCGTGGGTGGCCTGCAAAGCCAGATCCAGCTACGCTTGGAAAATGCAAGTTTACACGGGGAAGAAGCCCACTGCCGCCGCTGGAAGAGGAGGAGAAGAATAAGAAGGGAGAAAGAAGGGAAAAGGACGAGGAGGCTCAGAGAAGAATCAAGCGATGCGCCTGGTGCTCAATGTAACGGAGGGCCTGACGGGTCGCAACATCACCTGCGACAATTTCTTCACTTCCTACGAACTGGCGCAGCGGCTCCTCCTTGAAAAGAACAACACTTTGCTCGGCACGATCAGAAAGAACAAACCCGAGCTACCGGACGCCCTGCTCGCGCTCCGAGGGAGACGGGTCCTCTCCTCCAAGTTCGCCTTCACACGCGACACCACGCTGGTCTCCTACCTGGCCAAGAAAAACAAGAACGTGCTGAGAAGCCGTGGCGGTTGTGCAAACCTATCGACTGGCGGCAGCGACGGAGGCTGTGGCAGCGGTGGAGGGGTTGCTCCTTCTTCTTCTTCTTCTCTGGGGGGTGAGCCTCCCGACTCGGTCCAGGCCCAGGCCCAGGTCCAGGCCCAGGCCCAGGCCCACAGATGGATTATCATGACCCAGGGCCCTGGACACAAACTCGCCATGGGCCCCTGCAACAACACACAACCACAAAAAAACAGGCTGTCCGTGGTGATGTGACACTCGGCCCCTGAACCATCTATACAGCACTGATGCACGTATCATGGCCACACAGTGATGGACTTCACGTTTTCATTCTCCATACACTCGTTAATTCACAGCACACACTCATACTCGTCTTCGATACACAGACATATTGTAGCATCCGCCAGGACGTGTTGACGAGATGAGGTTACCATGACGACGAGGATGATGAGTTAGTTAGCAAAACATCTGTTTATTGCCGGAACATTAATGGTTACTGTCGGCCATCACCATGCAACAACAACAACAACAACAACTTCAGCTCAGACTATCAGTTTTCACACACTTCCCGCCCCCTCGCTCATCCTCCAATCACATACCAGGCTTAAACCCATACACATTCAGACATGAATCAGACAGCCAATAAACACAGAGAATACTCGCTACAATATTATGGGAGAGACAGCAAGCTCAAACAGCCAGCCCTTGCAGTATTATGGAGTAAAACACACCTTAATTAAAATGAAACGAATCATGAAAGTAATAAAGGCAACATGAATTAACATCAGTAAAGAGCCACAGCTACAACCACACAAACCAGCAGTACAACTGCTCACCTACATCATCTTCTTCCTGGCCTTCCTCGATGAAAAGTCCTGGATAATGTCATCAAACTCCAACTCCCGGACCAGTTCGGCTTCTATGGCCATGAGTGAAAGACTGTTCAGGTCTCTCTGGGTCATCCTCCGCTGGCGATGTGATAGGACAGCTCAGGCTGTCGCTGACCTGGCTCCGCTGTCCGGCTGCTGTCCGCCGTAGTACTGGTCCGGACAGTGTCCATAGGAGGCAGTGCCGCTTCACCACGACCAAACGTCTCCGGTGAACGTGAGCTAGCAGCGTTAGCATCCTGCTGGTCGTCTGAGCGGTGAGGTGTAGTCCTGGCTCCGCTGTTTTGAGTCCCATCATTTTGCTGGTCATCTTGCATCGGTTTTCTGGTGAAAAATTTGAGATGGAGGTATTTGCTGCACCAAAGCAGCATCTTTCTCTTTTTTTCTTTTCTTTTCTTTTCTTTTCGCTGAACCACTGAGCGCCCGCTTCTCCATTTAAAAAACGCGTTTGACCGGCTGGCGTATGTACGTCATTGTGTCACACACATTACTCATTATAATTTCTAAAACATTCAAATGATTTATTATTATTTTATTATTATACTACATTTTCAAAAACATAATATTTTATTATTGAAAAAAAAAAAAAAAAACACTCTGAAGGCCCCTATGGTCTGGTGCTCCGCTATGCCCAGGCCAGGCCTAGGTCCGGCCGCTGCTTCCACGGCCCCTGTCAACCCACCCATCCCGTGAGGGAAGAGGAAGAGGTGTCAGGTCTGTCAGGTCTGTCCTCCATGAAGGACTGTAAAACGCACAACGTCTGCCGTGGCTGAGAGAAATACATATGCAGAGGCTGTGCCTCCTGTACTGCCCGCGTGTGCCAACTCCTCCTGCTCATCCTTGGAGGCGGGTCAGTTTGACCCGGGTGCGAGAGGACACCGGATGTATAGGAATGCGAAGGGCGACGGAGGGTTAAGCAAAGCAAAGTGGAAATCGCTGCTGGGCCTCCTATAATGCTTGTTCCTCGTCCTCTCTGTGCCGTGTCTGCAGTATTCCTGTGCTAGAATACATCCTCAGGTTTCTGTGTGATAATGTGATTAAACACAAAAATAATTATTTAATTACATCTGAGAACACTGTTAATATCAGTTTAAAACTAGACTGTTCACATCATTTACACAACTGTTGCTGTTTGTTACTGTTATTGTATCTGATGAGAGCGAAGGTTCAACTGGAATAAAAAGATATCTCAATACTCGAAACTAGAGAGTTCTGCTTTACTGTGACACGTTATTGTACTTTTACAGTAAATTATTGGCTTATACTTGCAGCAAATTCACACTAACACATACTAATTATGTATATACATATATATGTAATGTATTTAATAAATGTATTTATATATTTATTTATTTTCCATGATCATTTAGATACACGTTAAAATAAAGGTCTAAGTAATTATTACAGACATTCAAGACAGACACATTTTAGAACAAAAAAATATATAATAGACAAATATTATTATTAACTTATTATCAAACATTCTATAGAATGTTTGAATAATAAATAATATATTGATATAATGGTTTGCTATATATGTAATATGGTTGCTATGTTTGTCTCCAGGTGCATCATTTTAATAGATCATAACTAGGGAAGATCATAACTTGAACATAAACAAAACCGAACGGTCACAAAAAGTTTGTCTCCTGTTTCACCGATATTAACGAAAATTAACCCTTCAACTGTGGATTTTTTACATCCACTCTACGATTAAAATAACACAGAGAGAGAAGAAGCCGACCAAGAAACTGCATAATGGAAAATGTGAGATTTGATTACTTTTTAAAATGTTTCATATCGATTTTACGGACTGTACTGGATCAATCGATCTATTCGTTTGAAACAGGCCAAACAGGCGCATGAAATAATAATTATGACTAATATTAATTAGATTTAAATGTGCAAACAAAGTATTATCTAATTAGAAATGTGTTAATTTCCATTCACTCTAGAACATTAATGTAAACACTGGATAAAAATCATGTGACAAGCATATCAAGTCAAAGGTTTTCTGAGGGAATTGTATATCTCTTTTATCTCTGAATAAATCAGTAATACAGATTTATATTTATATATATATACACAAAGAAAAAATGAGGAATTAAATATGAACAAACCCCTCGTGTATGTAAAATTCAGAATCTACAGACACAAAAAAACTAAATATTTACATACAATTTTTTTCTTCTAACAAATGAGTGTGTTTTTAGCATCGTCTTTACTCTTGTCTGAAAAAAGACATTTCATGGAGGCAAAATAGTCCAAAATCATAAAATGAAACAGTTTCAGTATGCAGTCTCAGCTGAAACTATACTATCTAATAAATCATTTATGTCACACATTTAAATAAACAAACGTTGAACGTTGTCTGAGGGGAGGCCCAAAGTCTTTGACTTTGAAAGCCTGCACTAGAGGTTAGATGGGCACAGCCTGTCACTTGTTCCCTGGTAGATAAATGTGTCGTGTTAACGAGGAAAGAACAGAACTCTATGGGTTGAAAGGCTCAGACATATGTTGCTCAAATGTAATTATCTAAGAGAAGTTCATTTTTGCAGGAAATGTGAAATTGACATTATTCGTGCTGTTTGTTGCATATTATATACTTGTAATTCTAACGTCTGTGTATTGTTTCAGTATCATGTGGAAATCCAAGACCATAACTACAGCATGTCGGTCAGAGAGGACAAAGAAGCCTGCAGCTCACAGGCAGTGTCCACGCTGCAGGGACAACCAGGTTAGAAATCTGGGTTTTATTTTTAATAGATTTATTTTTCAATGGTTTATGTCCCAAATTGTTCAAAATGCCATTCTCCAGAACGAGAGAATTAGACTGCTTGACAAATGTAGAAACATGACAGAATCATTTTATTTTAACACTGAGTGTTTTGAGACATTGTACAGGCAGATTGCACTGTATATAGCAGTCATTTACATTTACATGAGTGTAATAAGCAGTGCATTTCCATTAATCTTAAAACTTTGCTCTGTGAAATTCACTTTTCAATTCAGCTTGTTTAGTAAAGTAAATTTACTGAAGCCTGACATCCTCTTTCTTAATTCTCCAAAGCACCAGCACTCTGCTACACCTACCAGCCTGCCCCAGAAGAGGAAGCGGACCTCTGTAGCCCGTCCTTCCCAGCCTTCTCCTGGGCTGCTGAGTCAAGTTTCCACTGCTCTACCAGCTCGTTGGACACGATCCCAAGTTGCCAACATGATTTGTTGAGGTATGATTAGACAAAATCTGTTTTTTCAACGCAATTTTCCATGAAATAGATCACCATGTTTCATTTCATTTCGTTTCTCCACCTGCAGACTCTGGAAAACAGCTGACTCCTGGCCCTCCACCAACCAGCTCAACCTACAACCTGAAGCCTCCTCCAGCTTCAAATTCTGAACACCACCCACTGTCGTCCTCGCCAATGACCTGCACTCCACCTCCACTTCCACATTTTGGCAACAAGCTGTAGCCTGACCCTCCACCCACCAGTAAACACAATGCAGATCTCCTCCACCTACAGATTCTGACCACTACCTGTAGCACAAGCCTGTACTTGCCAACCTCTGTCAATGACCTGCAGGCCAACTCCACCTGCATATATTGGCAGAAAAGTACACCAGATCATCTATGAGCCTCAAGAACAACCTGGAGGTCCTCCACCTGCAGATTCTGGCAAGCAGCTGACTCCTGGCACTCCACTAACCAGCTACAGCCTACATCTTCGAAGCCTCCTCCACCATCAAATTGAAACCACCTGTACCACAAGGCTCGCCTGCCAGCTTTTGTCACAGACCTGCAGGCCACCTCCACCTTTACATTCTGGCAGCAAGGCTGTGCCTGACCTCCATCTACAAGCTCTGCCAACAGCATGCAGCTGCCTCCACCTGAGACTCTGGCAGGCAACTGTACCTGACATAGCACCTGTCAGGCTCTTCCACAGCTTTTGTCCACATCCACCTGCAGACTGTGGATAGAAGCTTTAGACCAGGGGTGTCAAAGATGCATTTTTATAAAAATATAATTTTATTCCATTTTTTTCTATATCGTCGACGCACTGCTGCGCGGCTCACTAGAGGGCGCCATGAAGGCTGTGGTTCTTGAGAGCAGGTAGACACTTTGTTCAATCTTGACACCCTCGTTGGAAAAATGTGGCTGTCCAAAAAGAGAAAGGTGGACACTGAGTGTGTGATCTTCCAGGAAAAATGACCAATTCGTATTTTTCACGGAGATGAAGGAAACCTATGTGTTGGTGTGCATGCAGCAAGTGTTGTGCTAAAGGAAACAATCTTAAACGAGTTTGGTAAAGTTGGAAAGATTTCACAGATTGGACTTCCGGATCAATAAGTAAGAGGCGAAACGTTCAAACATAAATGATGCCTTGAGCCGTCCTCCGAGCTGGACGCATAACATTGATCTCTACGAGCAGCCAGCAGCCCGACGAGTGCGCAGGAAGCGTCTGCAAATTTCACTTCCAAGAGAGACGCTGCAAACAAAAATCAATAACTCCACTGTTATACAGTGTTATGACTCCAGAATGACTCCACACATCAGCAGTCTCCTCATGGTCATACTACAACAGCTGTTTTGGAAAAATATACTTTTTCATAATTTTGGTGAATTTTTATTGTGAATAATAATCAATAACCTCACTGTTAGCTATACATTATTATGACTCCACACATCAACAGTCTCCTCGTGGTCATACTACAACAGCGGTTTTGGAAAAATATACTTTTTCATAATTTAATACAATATAACAGTGGAGTATTGATTAATATTTGTAATAAAAATTCACCAAAATGATGAAAACGGGTTTTTGGTTCTTGTAGCTCGTAGTATATGCTATTACGATGTGAAAGAGGCATCATTTGTGTTTGAACAAAGTTTCGCCTCTTACTTATTAATCCCGGAAGTCCGAATCTGTGAATATCTTTCCAACTTTACCGAACTGCTAAAGTTATACAATCTTAAACGCCACTACGAGAGTCTGCATAGCAACAAATAACAGCAACAAGAGCTAGGAAGAATAATTGTCACATCACATGTGTATGTTTTCTGTTATTATTTTTTCAATTAATTTCACAATTATGTTCAG